>NW_003298974.1:1209707-1240719 GCF_000151645.1 Tuber melanosporum
CTTGTGGAGATCCCGCGGAGTACACCCTGCATATCTCAGTGGTAGCCAAGAGTCTACTAACTGGAGATACTATTGATTAGGTATGATACTTTAGTTAGATATGTCATACTATACAAAAGGTATTTAGTTACTAGTATGGAATGGTGGTTACTCTATTAGGTAGGGTAATCTAAGTAGTCAATTTGGGAGTTACTTTAAATTGTTTAGCAGCGAGTCCAAGTAGTATTATTCTGCCTTCACATTAGAGTTATTCTACTTTGTACCACAGGTTACTCTGCTATAGAACCTAGTTTCCCTGCCTTAAAAGTGACTTGTTATGCGGGACTTTAGGAAAAGTTACTATATTGTTTGTCATGTAAAATTACATAGGCTGTTTGAATCTCAGATTATGTAGGTGACTCTTACACAAGCTGTTAAGCTCTGAACAAGCTGTAACTTGGAAGTGTAGTGGCTAACACCCTCTTCTGGTTCTACAATAAGTTCCTAGTATCAGGAGCTACAGTCTGGAGAGTTGCTATAAGTCTAGTAAAGGTCAACAAGTAGAAATAATCCTCTAATACTATATATACTCCCACAGTCCAGTCAACTAGACACAGTCTACAAGATAGATGGGAAGAAGAGGAGAAATTTGAGAATGGCCTCCAGGTAGTTTTATGTAAAGTAGACTAGAACTGACAGTGCAATATAACTTTAAAGTTAGAGGAAGTATCTGAAATTACTGAAGACAGATGAGAGAGGTAACTGAAGTTCATTTCTCCAAATGTGTAATAATACTGGAAAGTCATTTAAGACTCTAAAATACTAGTCTGAGGTTATAATAAGGTCCACTTCTAGGAGAGTTGACAGTGAATAACACCTATTGATAGTCAGCCTCTGAAGGAGTATATCAGGGAAGCTATATGAATATTATTTGAAAATGAAATAGAACTAAGTAGAACTGTATAGATATTCAGGGACTGTAGATACCTATAGAAGACTGTTAGGTATATGGATGTACACAGAGTCCTCGATAGGATAACTCCATGCAGACACTCATTTATCAGAGTTACCAATACCTTCCTCTAAGTTCATTATAAGGCCCATAAGTCCTTAGCAAGATTTTGAAGAGTTGTGTTCTATGACTATAATCTTATCTCAATGAAGCCTACTTCTTAGTACAATATGGAGGTACAACTCTTAAATTTTGTATGTTATAGTGGTAGTGAGTATTGTGTGAACCCCTTGTATAACATATAAAACTTAGGAGGTGTACCTTCATATACATCGCTACTGTTTATCTGACCAGAAGATGTACACAGAATATATAAGAGGGGACCTCTAAGTATCAGGGAGAAGGAAAATGGAAGTAATCTATCAAAGGCCCAGTACATTGAGTTACTATACTTCAATGTTAGGCATCCTAACTACCGGTTAAAAGTAATAGAATGTTCTTATAACAATAATCTACAACTACTTCTACAGTGCTCAAAATGCCATAGGAGATCAGGATAATACTAATACCTATCTGAAGACTGCTGTATATTGGTTGGTCCTAGAGACAGGATTATTTTGGAGTTGACTTTCTTGAAGGTGAGATGGACTGAGAGAAAGCTACTCAGACTCAGAAGATCCAATAGGCAATAAACAAAAAGTGTTAACTCACTGTCTATTAAAACCACATTATGTATAAGTACACGATATATAAGTTGGCCACTTTGTAAATTTGAAACTAACTAACGGAATGATAGTCAATTAGACAAAAGTTTCAGGAAGATGTCTATTCAACTTTATAAATTGGAGACCATTAGTTGGAAGATAAAAGCACATCCTCTGAAGAAGAAGATTTTAATACGAAAAGTATAAAGCTGTATGAAAGAATTCAGGATCCAATAGTATTTGCATATGTTAAGACTGAGAACTACTATGTACAAAACAGGAAGAAGTATTGTGCATGGACAAAATTAACTACGATTCAACAGAGGAAGATCTTCAGCCATAACAACCACACTCATCCACCAATCTACTATCATGAAAACAAAAAAAAAAATCAAAAGAAGTAAATACATAATAGAAATTAATATTTGGGATACCATCCATCAGCCTTAATAATTGACTCTATTCTATTCACCATTAATCCAGCTAAAGTATAATAACCTTTAGGATAAGAAGTTTCCAACAATGAGTAATAGTGTGACAAATGTGGCTTGGCAAGGAAAAGGTTTTCACATAACTCAGGATTATGAGTCATAGGTATGATATTGTTCCATGCATATGACTCATTTGAGTCATATGACTTATTATGTTATGATTTAATATGTTTCGCACATGACTCAATTATGAGTCATGAGACGTGCACCTGGTGAGTGTGCCTTACAAGTATGCCTTGCGGGTATGCTTTGCGCATATGATTTGTGTTTTACACATGACCTTGTTATGAGGTCATGGGTCTTATTCATATGACTTGTTTATTGTGTTATGATTGGTTTATACGTTTGGGCACAGGACCTCACTATGAGGTCATGGGTTTTGAGCATGTGACCACTTCGATCACATGGTTAGTGTCACAAATGTGGCTTAGCATGGAAAAGGTTTTCACGTGACACATGGTTATGAGTCACAGGTATGTTATTGTTTTGCACATATAACTCATTCGGGTTATATGATTTGTTATGTGTGGGATTTGTGATGCTTTCGCACATGGCTCAAATATGAGTCATGGGACATGCACCTGACGAGTATGCCTTGCGAGTGTGCCTTGCGGGTAAGCCTTGCGCATATGATTGATGTTTCGCACATGACCTCATTATGAGGTCATGGGTTTCGCGCATATGACTCAGTCGAGTCATATGACTGGTTTATTGTGTTATGATCGGTTTATGAGTTTTGCACATGACCTCGCTATAAGGTCATGGGTTTTGAGCATGTGATCACTTTGGTCACATGACTAGTTTGTTAGGATTTGGTTTTGCACATGTGACCACTTTAGGTCACATGATTAAAGGCGGGAAGAACACTATATAAGGAGGCCGATGTGGCCGAGGAAGATAGGTTCTTCACGCTTTGTTCTAAGTACTTTTCCTACATATTACTTTAACAAATATAAAACACCTTTAGAATTTTTATCCTTATTGCAACATTATCATTACGCCGAGAAGCACTCGTTACGAAGACGAGTTAGAGAAAGCTTACAATAGGTGTTTCCGGTAGAAGACACAGGTCTTGTACTATCGGTAACATAGGCAGAGGCCTAGAGCTATTGTAAGACAAAGAAAGAAAGGGAAAGAAAAGATAAGTATCGTTCCCCATCGCCAAGAACTAACTATCTGAAAGGGGATCGTTACATTACAAAGCGTCACCTAGTGCGACGCCAAACGATACAAGATGGCATCCTTCAACCCAGATCGGGAAGGAGATATTGACATCGACGATCGAAATCTTAATCTTGGAGGATTCAGCGATGCCCTAGATCACGTCTCAGCAGAACCCTCGAGAGCAGCAAGCCCAGTAACCCCCGAGAAAGGATCACTAGTCGATAGCTCTCCTGCTGGAACGCTAAGACCCGAGAGAATGTCGGGATCCGGAGTAACTGGGCCACCGGCCCTAGCCGCTCCGGCACCAGGAACCAGCATACTTGGAATGACTGAAAATCAGTTTCAGGCATTTCTTGCAGCCACGGGAAATACAGGGCAAGGAAATGTCCAATGACTAAAAGCAAAGGAGGCATACACATACGAAGGAGCCGAAGATAAGCTATGAATATTCTTAGCGCAATGCGAGGGATATTTTGCAGTTAAGGGATACGGAGATCACCATGATGAAATTAAGATTCCATATGTGGAATCTCTACTCAGAGGACTCGCGGGACAATGGATCATGCCCTTCCAAGATGGAAGGAAACAGAGGGAATGGGTCACGTACGAAGAGTTCAAGGCGACACTCTTTGAACAATTTGGAGACCGCAACGCCAAAGAAACAGCAAGACGAAAGGTAGAAAAACTCCAGCAAGGAAAACAAACGTTCTCAGCATACTGGAACGAACGTTGACTGTTGGAATACGAGGCCGAGTTTGATGATGCGACTCTCTACATCATCCTCCTGAGAAACTGCAGTGAGAGACTCCGAGAGGCATGGGGAATCTCTGACCTGCGCTATCCGACAGCCGAACGATTTGCAAGATGGGCAATGGACAAAGAAAGTAAATTCAACATGGTTCGGAGCAACTCGGAAAATACTATAGCACATAGGGTGGTCCAATCATCCAGGAATGTGGACGGGACCTTCAAACCGCAAGCACCTGGAGGAGAAAGTCGAGCATTACCACTAGGCGAACCAATGGGATTGGACAAATCAAGAGCAGGGCCTGCTCTGAATCTGTCTAAGGAAGAATACGCCAGAAGGATGAATGGGAAACTATGCCTAAGGTGTGGAAAAGCAGGGCATCGGATACGAGAATGCAGAAGCCGACTGGACAACAGATACCAGGGAAACAGAGCTACTGGAAATAATCGTTTCCAAAATCAGAAAAGAAGCAACATCGGCGAAATGATAGCAGAGGATTCACCGGCAGAAAACGAAGAGGGTCTCCAGTAAACGGTGGTCTGGGAGACCCAAGATGTGGACCTGGAAAACCCATCAAATTAGCGAACTACTACATGGCACTACACACGCAAAGAGGAGAAGAAGATAGAGATCATGTGATGATCAAAACGAAGATATACAACAGAGAAAGAGAAGAAACAACAATATATGCAATGCTCGACTCGGGGGCCACTGAAGACTGCATCGACAAAGAAATATGCGACAAATACGGCCTCCACACCAAACAAGTGAAGAAAGCAAGACAGGTCTACCTAGCGGATGGAAAGCCAAGCGCTATGGGTCCTATAACCTATACGGCGACAGTACCTATGGACATTGACAGCCATAGGGAAACGGCAACCTTTCACGTGGCAGATCTAATGAACCATGAGATAGTCCTAGGGATGCCATGGTTACGGAAGCATAATCCAACAATGGATTGAAACGAGAACAAGATGGCATTTACAGGTGAACTATGTGCGACACAATGTCTCAACAGTTCACCTGTAGTCTACTCCACACCAATACGAGAAGCAGAAGAAGAAACTTTGCATACAAAGTTTGCCGAGATGCGGCAAGACAAGAGGGTCCGGATACAATGACTGGACCAAGAGGCAAAAGTGCCTACCAAGGGTTCCAAAGGGGCAGCAGGACACGACCTATATGCCAACAAAGGAATCAAGATACCGGCCAATGGGCAGGCAACGATAGCAACGGGAAAAGCCATTGGACTCCCAGAAGGCACCTATGGACGAATAGCACCCTGCAGTGGTCTAGCAGTCAAACACCGACTCATGACCATGGCAGGAGTGATCGACGTCGACTATACCGGTGAAATCAAAGTGATCCTGGCCAACCTAGCGCAAGAGGACTACCAAGTCCAAAAAGGGGATCGAATCGCACAGTTGAGTTAATTGAAAAAATCAACAAAGATGATCTGCATGAAGTAGATCAACTGGAAGAAACCATGAGAGGAAACAAGGGATTTGGAAGTATGGACCAAAACCAGCTCGATACAACAAACAGAATTGAGATCAAAGAGATCACAGCACAAGCCTTTCGACGATATTATTGAAGAGAAGATACCACAGGAATTCTCAAATGGACATACGAAGATGAGAAAGCAGTTCTAGCAAAAATCAACATCATCACAGAACTAGCAATCCAGGACAAGAAATACCAAAGCAAAAAGGGATGGAAAGAATTGGTTCCCAAAGAATATCACCAATTCACAAATCTATTCCAAGAAGAGGAAGCTAGGGAGCTACCGCCTCAAAGACCAGGAATCGACCGCGAAATTCAGCTGGACAAAGAAGAAAAAACGGGAAAAACAAAAGAAATTCCCTATAAGAAGTTATACCCCCTAGGGGAAGCAGAGCTTGAAGAACTTAGGAAGTATATCGAGCAAAACATAAAGAGAGCATGGATCTGAGACTCTTTCGTGTCAGGAGGATCTCCAATAGTATTCGTCAAAAAGAAAGACGGAAAAATGAGACTCTGCGTGGACTACAGGGCACTCAATTCGGTTACCAAGAAAGACCGATATCCACTACCCTTGATTGGGGAAGCACTGGACAGACTACGATCAACAAAATATTTCACCAAACTCGACATCAAAGAGGCATACCACAATATACCCATCAAGGCAGGAGACGAATGGAAGACTACATTCGCCTCGAGATACGGAATGTTTGAATACTTGGTTATGCCTTTCGGGCTAACCAACGCACCAGCTTCATTCGAGAGATGGATCAACAGGGTACTTAATAAGTACCTCGACATATGTTGGACGTATACCTGGACGATGTACCCATATACTCGGAAAACATACAACAACACCAAAAAGATATCAGCAACATCATGGCGGCAATACAAGGATCAGGAATAAAGATCAAACCAACAAAATGCGAATTCCATAAGGAAGAAACAGAATACCTTGGATTTATCATCAATCGAAGTGGGGTCAAGGTTGACCCAGTTAAAACAGCAGCCATTTGGGATTGGGCCAAACCAAACAACAAAACAGATGTTCAGTGCTTTATGGGATTCTGCAACTTTTCTCGAAGGTTGATAGAGGGATTTAGCAGGCTTGCAAAACCACTCTATAACCTTACGAAGAAAGACAAGAAATGGGAATGGGCAGAAAATGAACAAAAAGCATATGATGCAATACGAACGCATCTAACATCAGCACCCATACTGGTTCATTTCGACCCAAACCGAAAGACAATGATCGAAACGGATGCCTCAAAATACGTATGCTCAGGCATACTATCGCAACAATGCGATGACGGAAAATGGAGGCCAGTGTCTTACCTATCCAAGACAATGACCCCTGCAGAGTGCAACTACGATGTTGCAAACAAAGAACTATTAGCGATAGTTCAAGCATTAAAAGAATGGAGGAGATACATTTCAAACAACGACCATCCAGTCCGAGTTCTAACCGACCACAAGAACGTGGTCCCGTTCATGACCATGAAAGAATTGAACGACCGCCAGATAAGATGGATGGAGCACCTTAGCAAATACAACTTCAAAATCGAATACCGACCAGGAAAAGAGAGTGGAAAGCCAGTTGCTCTCACAAGGATTGCACGCGACAAACCACAAACGAAAGAAGACGAAAGGATCAAACCAAAAACATGGACCCTATTACCAAAAACGTACTTCGAGGCCATGGAGGTTATCCAATTCACGTGAAAGGAGGAAAGAGGAATTGAGAACGCAAACGAGAAAGACAAAACAATCCAGGCAATAAGAGAAGCATTGGAAGAAGGAAAAAAGGAGATGAAAGGAATTGCAATGGGGTTATGCCAATGGAAGGACGGAAATATGCGGTACGATGGAAAACAATGGATCACGGAAGAAGAGGAGATAAGGACAGACATCATACGACAACACTATGATATCCGAACGGCAGGACACGGAGGAACGGCTAAAACCACTGAATTCATCACGAGATCATTCTATTGGCCAGGAGTGCGCGAAGATGTCAAACGATATGTCAAAAACTGCGACATATGCCATAGAACGAAAACGGCTAAACACGCACCATGTGGATTACTAAAATCAAACGAAGTCCCCAAACAACTATGGGAAATAATTACTATGGATTTCATCACAGACCTACCAACATCAGAAAATTGCGATAGCATCTTGGTCGTGGTGGAATGCCTGACCAAAATGAGTTATTTCATTCCGGTTAGAAAAGACATCAACACGAGGGATTTTATACAAACATTCTTCTGAGAGGTCTTTCGACTTCACGGCCTCCCAAAGAATATCATTACCGATCGAGGAACACTATTCACATCGGGACTATAGAAGAAAGTAACCGGAGAAATGGGAATACAAAACAGAATGAGCACAGCGTTCCACCCACAAACAGATAGACAAATGGAACGGGTAAATGCGATACTCGAACAATATTTAAGGGCCTATGTCAACTATCAGCAAGATGATTGGTACAAGCTGTTATCAATGGCCGAATTCTCATAAAATAATGGAAAGCAAGAAACAATTAGCACGACACCCTTCTTCGCGAATTACGGAGAACATGTACAAATTCAGACCACATATCATACGATTAATGATGTGATACCGGAGAAAGCGGATATGTAAAAACTACGCGAAACCTTACAATACGAGATGAGTCAAGCACAACAACGGCAAAAAGAACAATACGATAAGCACCGAAGACCGGATCCAAACATACAACCGGGAGACATGGTATGGCTAATACCACGCAATATCCAGACGACACGACCATCAAAGAAACTGGACTAGAAGAAAATTGAACGCTCCAGGATATTGGAAAAAGTGGGCAGCCGAGCTTATAAACTCGACCTTCCCCCCTCAATGCGAATACACAATACATTCCACATCTCACTCCTCGAATTACACAACGACAATAAGTTTCCTTCACAAACACTTATTCCTCCCCCTCCGATCGAACTCGATGGAGAACCAGAATACGAGCTCGACGAAATTGTCTATTTCCGCTTCTTCCGCAGTCACCTCCAAGACCGAGCCAAGCAGACAGGATACTCTGCTAAACATGATAAAAAATTGGTACTTCGCACACAACTTCGAAAACGCACAAGATGCCATCTCAACCTTCCAACAGCGATACCCAGGCAAGCCCGGCCCAGGTGACGATCACGTTCAACCAAGACAAAAGCGAGGGAAAGACTCCCGCGCTATTGCAGCAACATGAGGGCTGGGGCGATAGCTCCCGCCAAACTACACCCACCAGCCCTGAATACTCATTTGTGGGGCCAACCGACGAAGAACTCAAGGAAAGGGAAAGACAAGCACAGCATAACGCCATGTCATGGACGGTATGCTACGATGACAGTTGCCAAACACACTTTGGCGACAAAGAAGGCTCGCGATGGTTCCCGAGGGAATGTCGAAAGCGTGGCCCACGCCTAGACCACGTCCTGAAGCATTGGCAACAATGCTTTAGAACTGGGTGCAGGATGCACAGGGCACAAAGAATATCTGCAGGATTTTACCCGCAGAAGGATGGAAGCCGAAAAGAGTTGGAAGGAGAAGATGCCCAAAAGGCATGGGCTGCGAGGATGCGGTCCAAGGAGGGAGGGGCCCAAAATTCTTCGGCAAACACGGAACCGGATGTCAGGAGCCTACACAGGCAGATCCAGAGACTCCGAGAACAACTGGGCCAAGCCCAGGCCACAATTTCAGCAAACGACAAAATGATCGCAGAGCTTAGACTGCTGAACCACAATCAGTAGCAAACGATCGAGATGGCGAATCTGACTCTGGAATCGGTAAGGGTCAGATGGAGGACGGCGGACGAAAAGTTCCACAAGCTGAGAAGGACTATGGGCTCGGCAGGACGGGAACCATTGAAACTGGGAGAAAAAGCCTGATGAGACTCAGCCTTAGGAGGAGGGGAGCTAATGTCACGAATGTGGCTTAGCATGGAAAAGGTTTTCATGTGGCACATGGTTATTAGTCACAGGTATGTTATTGTTTTGCACATATAACTCATTCGGGTTATATGATTTGTTATGTGTGGGATTTGTGATGCTTTCGCACTTGGCTCAAATATGAGTCATGGGACATGCGCCTGACGAGTATGCCTTGCGAGTGTGCCTTGCGGGTAAGCCTTGCGCATATGATTGATGTTTCGCACATGACCTCATTATGAGGTCATGTGTTTCGCGCATATGACTCAGTCGAGTCATATGACTTGTTTATTGTGTTATGATTGGTTTATGAGTTTTGCACATGACCTCGCTATAAGGTCATGGGTTTTGAGCATGTGATCACTTTGGTCACATGACTAGTTTGTTATGATTTGGTTTTGCACATGTGACCACTTTAGGTCACATGATTAAAGGCGGGAAGAACACTATATAAGGAGGCCGATGCGGTCAAGGAAGATAGGTTCTTCACGCTTTGTTCTAAGTACTTTTCCTACATATGACTTTAACAAATATAAAACACCTTTACGATTTTTATCCTTATTACAACATTATCATTACGCTGAGAAGCACTCGTTACGAAGACGAGTTAGAGAAAGCTTACGATAGGTGTTTCCGGTAGAAGACAAAGGTCTTGTACTATCGGTAACATAGGCAGAGGCCTAGAGCTATCGTAAGACAAAGAAAGAAAGGGAAAGAAAAGATAAGTATCATTCCCCGTCGCCAAGAACTAACTATCTGAAAGGGGATCGTTACAGTTAGTTTGTTATGATTTGGTTTCGCACATGTGACCACTTTAGGTCACATGACAATGGAGGGGAAGAACACTATATAATGAGGCCAATGTGGCCGTAGAGGATAGGTTCTTCACACTTTGTTTTAACTACTTTTCCTCGTCCTTGCCGTCACTTCGCCCCCAGCGTTTCATTCGGACCTATGATGCGCCTTCATGCCTTAGATTCTGGGGGAGATATCTGAGTTCGCTCACTAGTTCCAGGGGCTTTTAGGATTGAGGTTTGTTAGGTATTACGTGGCCGATTACTTGTTTGCTTCTCATTTCATCGCCTGCTGGTTATCTCATAATGCTCGCACTTCGAGCTACTTATCATGGTCACTTATGAGCCCCTTTCGGTAAAATGTCTTTGGCTTCTTGTCTATCGTCTACTAGCAGGTTTCGCATTCGATTAGGAGGATTGAATAATGTGTTTGGAGGGATCACCTATGTCATGCTCTGGGCCAGCTCATCTTTCTTGTTGGGTTTTAATAAAGTCCTTAGTTCTCACGATACAAAACGCCCTTGAGTTAGACTGATGAGCTTCCCAAGCTTCAACTCCTCGTACTGGCCGCATGATTCCTCAGGTGGCAGGGTGGTTCCCACCCAGCCCCTCCTCATTATGTTTTTGTTTCTATGGTCGGAATCTTACGATGTTGATTATCACGATTCTCTTGGAGTTACTGTCCTTGCGGCATTTACACTGATTCAGTCAGTTATCTCCTCCTTGCCTCTGTGGGGATGGCTTTGACCCTGAAAGGTCTTACCCCCTGGTGTAGTTTTTTGTTGCTATGTTGAGTGGCGTGGGATGATTGACTGCCAGACACTCGCATTATCTGTGTATTTGGGTGGTTCAGTTATAGACTGTGGTTGGCGGCTTCACCCATTGCAAGTGGGGCCTACCTTCTGTTTGTCTACTCCTGTTCGCTCACCCTCCTCCTTCTTGTCACGTCAGTTGGGGTTGCCTCTTACCCCTCGTTCAGTCTGTGCTTGTTGCCAGACTTGTGGGGCTGGCTTTGGCTGGCTCTGCCTACTCTTTCCCGACTTGGTTGGACTTTGGTTCTGCTGGGCTGGATGGTGTGGCTAGTGCTGTTGCCTTTGAGTATTAGTGCTGTCTCCCTTGTGGCTCCCAGCTGTGGCTGGTGGGCCCCCTCGGCTATGAAATACCGGGTGTCGTGGCTCTGTTGGTGTGGCTACAACCAGTAGCTGCCTGATGGGGCTAGGTATGAGCTGTCTTGTAGCTATCTGATAGTTGATCTATCTGAGGAGCTGGGGGGGCTGGATGGACTCTGTGGCATCTGGCGTGTGGGGCTTGGGTGGGGCTAATTAGGGGGAAAGAGGTACCTGCAAGAACCGGTCGGGCCTGCGTTAGGTTGGGTGAGGTCTAATTAAGTGTTCCCAGTCTGGCTTGGGCTGTTGGGTGAAGTTGCTGAGTGCTGTAACCTCTCTGACAGACTGGCTAGCTGATGGCCACCTGTGCGGATAGTGGGTTGCGACCACATGGTTGGACTTGTTTGGGTCTTGGGTGCTGGATTTTGTGGGGTTTTTTTGGTTACTTTAGTTTGGCTACGGGGTTGGCAGGAGGAGGCATGTTACCACGGGTGGGAGATAGGCCCCACTGGCCTTTTTTGGTCTGTTACTACCTCTATGTATTTCCTTTGATTATAGTATTTTGTTTGGAGGACAGGCAGCAGGTACAGGTCCTCCTCACCAGTACGCTCCTCATAAGTAACCAGCAAAGTAGGTTCATAGGGTCGACAGCCTGGCATGTGGGTGCAAGAGGTTGACATGTTGGTTGCCTCCTCCCTGCTATTGTGTCGCCTGTAGGTTTAGTTTGTGCATTTTGTTTGGTTTTCTACTACAGTAGAGGTATCGCAGGATGGTATTTAGACTGAGTGGTAGTGATTTTATGATTGTTGGACGAGGAACCTGGTCGGGTCGGTCTTTTGCTCAACTTTGGCTACACTTAGTGCTGGTTGGCTTCATACCAGAGGGGCTACGGACTTAGACTGGGGTGGGTGCTGGGTTGTTTGATGATCTTGTAATTAGTTCCTGTGTGGGCATGACTTGGAGATGGCAGGTGCAGGGCCGTAGACTTAATTAGCTTAGGATTAGTGGTATACTGGTTAGCGGTATCCTTGTGCTAGTAGGGGCTCGTCGTATGTCAGTGTTGGCGGTATGAGTTTAAATAAAATTAGATTGACCTCTAAGTACTTTTCCTACTTATTACTTTCACCAATATCAAACACCTTTACGATCTTTATTACTATCGCAACGATTATTGTTACGCTGAAGAAAGTACGGCACGAGAGAAAAGTTAGAAAAAGCTTACAATAGGCATTCCTAATGGAAGACAAAGGTCTTGTACTATCAGTAACATAGGCAGAGGCCTAGTGCTATCGTAAGACAAAGAGAAGAAGAAGAAAAAGAGAAGTATCGTTCCCCATCGTTAAGAACTAACTATTCCAAGAGGAATCATTACATTACAAAGCGTCACCTAGTACGACCCCAAACACTACAAGACAGCATCCTTCAACCCAGACAGGGAAGGAGACATCGATATTGACGATCAAAATCTTAACCTAAGGGGATTTAGCAACAGCTTAGATCACGTTTCAGCAGAGCCCTCAAGGGCAGCGAGTCCAGTAACATCAGAGAAAGTATCACCAGTCGATAGCTCTCCTGCAGGAATCCCACAACCCAAAAGAATGTCAGGATCAGGAGTACTGGTGCTACCGGTCCCGGCTGCTCCGGCGCCTGGTACTAGCATACTGGGAATGACTGAAGACCAGTTTCAAGCATTTCTCGCAGTAACACGAAACACAGGACAAGGAAATATCAATAGACCGAAAGCAAAAGAACCTGATACATATGAAGGAGCTGAAGATAAGCTACGAATATTCCTGGCACAATTCAAAGGGTATTTTGCCATTAAAGGATATGGAGAGCACCACGATGAGATCAAGATTCCATTTGTGGAATCTCTATAAAGATGACTTGCGGGACAATTGATTTTCCAAGATGAAGAAAATAAAGGGACTAGGTCACATATGCGGAATTCAAAGCAGTACTCTTTGAATAATTTGGAAATCCCAATGCTAAGGAAACGGTAATCAGAAAGCTGGAAAAACTCTAACAAGGAAAACAGACCTTCTTGGCATACTGGAATGAATACCGATTATTGGAATACGAGGCAGAGTTTGATGATTCTACCCTCTTCATCATCCTCCTAAAAAACTACAGCGAAAGACTCTGAGAAGCATAGAAAATCTCTGACTCACGTTACACGACAGCCGAATGATTTGCAAGATGGGCGATCGACAAGAAAAGCAAACTAAACATGGTCTGAAACAGCATGGAGAACACTATAGCCTACAGGGTGGCCCAATCATCCAGAAACGTGAATGGAACTTTCAAACCACAAGCAACATGGAGTGAAAGCAGAACGCTGCCACCAGGAGAAGCAATGGAATTGGACAAAACAAGATCAAGACCAGCTTTAAACCTATTCAAGGAAGAATACACTAGAAGGATAAATGGAAAACTCTGTGTGAGGTACAGAGAGGCAGGATATTGGATCTCAGAATTCAGAATTCGACCAGACAATGGATACCGGGGGACCAGAACTGCTAGAAACAATCGCTTCCATGGTCAAAAAAGGAGCAACATTTGTAAAATGATCACAGAAGATTTACCGGCGGAAAAAGATGAGGGTATCCAGTAAACAGTGGTTTAGAAGACCCAAGATGTGGACCTGGAAAACCCATCAAGTTAGCAAACTACTACATGGCACTACACATGCAAAGAGGAGAAGAAGACAGAGATCATGTAATGATCAAAATGAAGATATACAAAAAAATATATGAAGAAACAACAATATATGCAATGCTCGACTCAGGGGCGACCAAATATTTGATTGACAAGGAAATCTGCAATAAATACGGCCTCAACACTAAGGAAACCAAGAAAGCAAGACATGTCTACCTACCAGATGGAAAGCCAAGCGCAATGGGTCCTATAACCCATATGGCAACACTACCTGCAGACATTGACAGCCATCGGGAAACGGCAACCTTCCAGGTAGCAGATCTTAAGAACTATGAGATAGTCCTAGGGATGGCATGGTTACAAAAATACAATCCGACAATTGACTAGAACCAGAACAAAATAACCTTCCCTAGCAAACTATGTGCAATGTAATGTCTCAATAGTTCGCCAGTTTTCTACTCAACTCCAGTACAAAAAATGGAAGAAGAAACATTGCATACAAAATTTGTGGAGATACGACAAGACAAGAGAGTCTGGATACAAAAACTGGACCAAGGGGTACAAGTGCCCACAATAGAGTCCAAAAAGGCAGCAGGATACGACTTGTATGCCAACGAGAAGACCAAGATACCTGCCAATGGACAGGCAATGATAGCGACAGGAATAGCCATTGGACTACCAGAAGGCAACTATGGACGAATAGTACCCCGTACCAGTCTAGCAGTCAAACATCGAGTCATACCCATAGCAGGGGTAATTGACGCTGACTATAAGGGAGAAATCAAAGTGGTCTAGACCAACCTAGCTTAAGAGGACTACGAAGTCCGGAAAGGCAATCGAATAGCACAGTTGATTATTGAAAAAATCAACAAAGAGAATCTGTACGAAGTAGATCAACTGGAAGAAACGACAAGAGAGTACCAGGAGTTTGGAAGTACAGACCAAGTACAGCCTGATGCAACCAGAAAAACAGAGATCAAAGAGATCATGGCACAAGCCTTCAGAAGGTACAATCAAAGTGGAGACACTACTGGAATTTTCAAATGGAGATATGAAGACGAAAAGGTGGTCCTAGCAAAAATCAATATCAGCACAGAACCGGCAATCCAAGACAAGAAATACCAAAGCAAAAAGGGATGGAAAGAATTGATTCCCAAGGAATATCATCAATTCATGAATCTATTTCAAGAAAAAGAAGTTACGGGACTACCACCCTGAAGACCAAGAAACGACCATCAGATTCAGCTAGACAAAGACGATAAAATAGGAAATCCAAAAGAGATTTCTTATAAGAAGCTATACCCACCAGGAGAAGCCGAACTCGAATAACTTAGAACGTACATCGAACAGAACCTACAGCGAGGATGGATCAGAGACTTCTTTGCATCAGGTGGATCTCCAATACTATTTGTCAAAAAGAAAGATGGAAAGATGAGACTCTATGTCGACTACAGAGCCCTCAATTCGGTTACCAAGAAGGATCGATATCCACTACCCTTAATTGGGGAAGCACTAGATAGACTAACATCAGCAAAATACTTTACTAAGCTGGACATCAAGGACCCATACCACAATATACGCATCAAAGTAGGAGATGAAGAGAAGACTACATTCGCCTCAAGATACAGAATGTTCGAATACTTGTTTATACCCTTCGGGCTAACCAATGCGCCAGCTTCATTCGAAAGATGGATCAACTGGTTACTCAATAAGTACCTCAACATATGTTGCATTGTCTACTAAGACGACATACTCATCTACTCAGAAAACATGCAATAACACTAGAAGGATGCCAGCAATATCATGGCAGCAATACAAGGATCAGGAATCAAGATCAAACCAACCAAGTAGGAATTTTATAAGGAAGAAACTGAATATCTCGGGTTCATCATCAATCGAAGCGGACTGAAGGTCGACGCGGTCAAAACAGCAGTAATATGGAATTGGGCAAAACTAAGCAACAAAACGGATGTCCAATATTTCATTGGATTCTGCAACTTTTATAGAAGGTTCATAGAAGAGTTTAGCAGGCTAGCAAAAGCACTCTATAACCTAATAAAGAAAGACAAGAAATGGGAATGGAGAGAAACAGAACAGAAAGCATATGATGCAATACAAAAGCATCTAACATCGGCACTAATACTGGTTTATTTCGACCCAAATCGAAGGACAATGATTGAAATGGACACCTCCAAATATGTATGCTCAGGCATACTATCACAACAATGCGAATATGGAAAATGGAGACCAGTATCTTCTCAGTCTAAGACAATAACCCCTGCTGAATGCAACTATGATGTTGCAAACAAGGAACTCTTAGCAATAGTTCAAGAATTATAGGAGTGGAGGAGATATATCTCGAACAATGATCATCCAGTCCCCATTCTTACCGATCACAAGAATCTGGTCCCATTCATGACCACGGAGGAGTTGAAAGATCATCAAATAAGATGAATAGAACAACTCAGTAAATATGACTTCAAGATCGAATACTGACCTGGAAAAGAAAGCGGAAAACCAGATACTCTCACGAGGATTGCAAGCGACAAACCGCAAACCAAAGAAGACGAAAGAATCAAACAAAAGACAAGGACACTATTGCTAAAAGTTTACTTTGAAGCGATGGAGGTCATCAAATTTACCTCAGAAGAGGAAAATAGGATCAAGAAGGCAAACAAAGAAAACAAAATAATTCAAGTGGCGAGGAAAGCATTGGAGGAAGGAAAAAAAGAAACGAAAGAGATTGCCCTAGGGTTATGCCAATGGCAAGAGGAAGACATGTGGTATGATGGAAAACAATGGATCCCAGAAGAAGAAAAGATAAGGACGAGTATCATACAACAACACTACGATATCTCAACAGCAGGACACGGGGGAATAGCTAAAACCACAGAATTCATCACGAGGTCATTCTATTGGCCAGGATTACTCGAAGATGTCAAGAGATATGTCAAAAATTGCAACATATGTCAAAGGACAAAAACGGCTAAACACGTACCCTACGGATTACTAAAATCAAATGAGGTTCCCGAACGACCTTAGAAAACAATTACTATGGATTTCATTATAGACATACCTCCGTCAGAAAAATGTGATAGTATCCTGGTCGTGGTGGATCGCCTGATCAAAATGAGTCATTATATTCCAGTCAGAAAGGATATGGACACAAGGAATTTTATACAAACATTCTTCCGAGAGGTATTCCGGCTACAGGGTCTTCCGAAGAATATCATTACAGATTAAGGAACGTTATTCACATTGGGATTATGGAAAAAAGTGACCGGAGAAATGGGAATACAAAACCTGCTAAGCACTGCCTTTCACCCGCAAACCGATAGACAAACAGAGCCAGTAAATGTAATACTAGAATAATATCTACAGGCCTATGTCAACTACCAACAAGATGATTGGTACAAACTGTTATCAATAGCCGAATTTGGATACAACAATGGAAAACAAGAAACAACCGGCACGACACCCTTCTTTGCAAATTACGGACAACATCTACAAAGTCAGACCACATATCATATGATTAACGGTATAATACCGCAGAAAGCGGACATGGGAAAACTACATGAGATGTTACGATACAAAATGAGTCAAGCACAACAGCGACAGAAGAAACAATATAACAAACACTGAAGATCCAATCCGAACTTACAACCAGGAGATATGGTGTGGTTACTACTACGCAATATCCATACGACGAGACCATCAAAGAAACTGGATTACAAGAAAATCAGACCATTCCAGGTATTGGAAAGAGTGGGCAACCAGGCTTACAAGCTCGACCTTCCCCCCTCAATGCGAATATACAACACATCCCACATCTCACTCCTCGAATTACACAACAATAACAAGTTCCCCGGACAAACAATTATTCCTCCTCCTCCGATCGAACTTGACGGAGAACCAGAATACTACCTTGACGAAATAGTCGAGTCTCGCTTCTTCCATGGTCACCTTCAATACCGAGCCAAGTGGAAGGGATATTTGCCCAAACACACTAAAACTTAGTACCATGCATACAAGTTCGAAAACGCACAAGATGCTCTCTCAACCTTCCGCCAAAAATACCCAGGAAAGCCCGGCCCAGGTGACAATCACATTCAACCAAGATAAAGATGAGGGAAGCAATCCCATGCTATTGCAAGCACACGAGGGCTGGGGTGATAGCCGCTGCCACATCACACGCACTAGCCCCAAATACTCATTCATGGGGCTGACCGACGAAGAACTTAAGGAGAGGGAATAACAGGCAAAGCATAACGTCATGTGATGGACAGTATCCTACGACAACAGATGCGAAATACACTTTGGCGACAAGGAAGGCTCGGGATGGTTCCCGAGAGAATGCCAGAAATGTGGTCCACGCCCTAACTACATCCGGAAGCCCTGGCAATAGTCTTCAGAAATAGGTGCACATTGTATAGGGCAAGTAAGATTTCTGCAGGATATTACTCATGAAGGACGCAAGCAAGAAAGAGATGGAGGGAAACAACGCAAAACAGGCTTGGGCTATGAGGACATGGCCCAGGGAGGGAGGGGCCCAAAACTACTCTGCGAATACGGAACCGGATGTCAGGAGCCTACATAGGCAAATCTGCAGACTTCGGGAACACCTTGGTAACACCGAAGCCACAATATTGGCAAACGACAAAACGATCCTAGAGCTGAGACAACTGAACAATGCCCAGTGGAGAACGATCGAAATGGCAAACATCACCCTAGAATCGGTGAGGGTAAGATGGCGGGAAGTGGATGACAAGGTCCATAGGCTTCGGAGGTCACTGTGTGCGGTGGGATGGGAAATATTGAAACTTAGAGATAAAGCTTGATGGGACTCAGGCTAAGGGGGAGAGGAGCTAATGTCACAAATGTGGCTTGGCAGGGAAAAGGTTTTCACATAACTCAGGTTTATGAGTCATAGGTAGGTTATAGTTCCACATGACTTAGTATGTTATGATTTGTTATGTTTCGCACATGACTCAATTATGAGTCATGAGATGTGCGCCTGGTGAGTGTGCCTTGTGAGTATGTCTTGCAGGTATGCCTTGCGCATATGATTTATGTTTTGCACATAACCTCATTACGAGGTCATGGGTCTTACACATATGACTTGTTTATTGTGTTATGATTGGTTTATGAGTTTTTGCACATGACCTCACTATGAGATCATAGGTTTTGAGCATGTGACCACTTCAGTCATATGATTGGTTTGTTATGATTTGGTTTTGCACATGTGACCACTTTAGATCACATGACTACGGGTGGGAAGAACACTATATAAGGAGGCTGATACGGCTGAGGAGGATCAGTTCTTCACTCTTTGTTCTAAGTACTTTTTCTCGTCCTTGCAGGTGCTTCGCCTGGAGCGTTTCTTTCGCACCCATAGTGGGCCTTAATGCTTTGAATTCTGGGGGAGATATCTGAGTTTGCTCAGTAGTTCCTGGAGTCCTTGCTGTTGAGGTCTGTTGGCGTTGTATGGCGGATTACTTGTTCGCTACATGTTTCGTTGCCGGCTGGTTATCTCACAATACTGGTACTTCAAGCTACTCATCATGGTCGCTTATGAGGCCCTTGCGGTAAAATATCTTCGGCTTCCTGTCTATAGTCTACTCGCAGGTTTCGCGTTCGATTGGGGGGATTGAACATTGTGTTTGGGGAGATCACCCTTGTCATTCGCCTGGCCAGCTCATGTTTCTTGTTGGTTTTAACGGAGTCCTTAGTTCTCACAATACAAAACGCCCTTGGATTAGACTGATGACCTTCCCAAGTTCAACTCGTCATACCAGCCGCATCATTCTTCAGGTAGTAGGACGATACCCACCCAGCTCCTCCTTGTTACGTTTTTGTTTCTAAGGTCAGAATCCTACGATGTTATTTATCACTGTTCCCTTGGAGTTTTGTCCTTGCGGCATTTACAGTGATTCAGTCAGGTGTCTCCTCCTCGCCTCGGTGGGGATGGCTTTGACCCTGAAAAATCTTATCCCTCTGTGTCGTTTTCCATTACTGCCTGAGCTGGTGTGGGACAATTGGCTGCCAGACACTCGCGTTGTCTGTGTGTTTGGGTGGTTCAGTTACGGATTGCAGTTGGTGGCTTCACCCATTGCAAGTGAGGCCTACTTTCTGTTTGTCAGCTCCTGTTTGTGCACCCTCCCTCTTCACATCATGTCAGTTGGTAGCCCCTCTTGCCCATTGTTCACTTTATACTTGTTACCGGACCTGTGGGGCTGGCTTCAGCTGGCTCTGCATACTCTTTCCCGGCTTGGTTGAGCTTCAGTTCGACTGGGTTGGATAGAAGGCTGGTGCCGGTGCATTCGGGTATTGGGACTGCCTCTATTGTGGCTCCCAGCTGTGGCTGGTGGGTTCTCCTCGGCTACAAGGTGCTGGGGGTTGGGGTTCTGTTGGTATGGCCAAGACCAGTGGCTGCCTGATGGGGCTAGATATGGGCTGTCCTGTGGCTATCGGACGGTTGATCTGTCTGAGGGGCTGGGGGGCTGGATGGGCTCTGTGGCGTCTGGCATGTAGGGCTTGGGGGGGGCTGATTAGGGGGGGAGAAGCACCTACAAGCACCGGTCGGGCCTGTGTCAGGTTGGGCGAGGTCTAATTAAGTGTTTCCAGTCAGGTTTGGGCTGTTAGGTGAAGCTGCTAAGTGCTGTAAAGCTCCTCGATGGACCGGCTGGCTGATGGTCACCTGTGCGGATAGCTGGTTGCGACTACCCGATTGGACTTGTTTGGGCTTTGTACACTAGGCTTTGTGGGATTTGTTTGGTTTCTTTGGTTTGGCTATGGGTTTGGCTGGAGGGGGCATGGCACCACGGGTGGAAGATAGGCCCTACTGACATTCACAGTCTGTCACCACCTCTATGTATTTCTTATGTGTGTGTAGTTTTGTTTGAGGGACGGGTAGCGGGTACCGGTCCTCCTTACCGGTATGCTCCTTACAGGCAACTGGCAAAGTGGGTTTATAGAGTCGACGGCCTGGCATGCAGGTGCGAGAGGTTGACATATTGGTTGCCTCCTCCCTGCCATTGTGTCGCCTGTAGGTTTAGTTTGTATGTTTGTTAGTTTTCTACTGTGGTAGGAGTTTTGCGGGATGGTTTTCAGACCAGGTAGTAGTGATTTTTGTTTGTTGGACAAGGAACCTGGTCGGGTTGGTCTTTTGCTCATCTTCGGCTATGCTTAGTGCTAGTTGGCTTCATACCAGAGGGGCTACAGACTTGGACTGGGATGAGCACTGGGTTGTTTAATGGTCTTGTAATTAGTTCTCGTATGGGCATGACTTGGGGATGGCAGGTGCAGGGCTGTAGACTTAGTTAGCTTAGGACTAGTGGTATTCCGGTTAGCGGAATCCCTATGCCAGTGGAGGCTCATTGTATGCCAGTGTTAGTGGTACAAGCTTAAATAAAATTAGATTGAATTCTAAGTACTTTTCCTACTTATTACTTTAAACACCTTTACAATCTTTATTACTATTGCAACGATTATTGTTATGTCAAAGAAAGCACGGCACAACAGAAGAGTTAGAGAAAGCTTACGATAGGTATTCCTGATAGAAGACAAAGGTCTTGTACTATTAGTAATGGAGGCAGAGGCCTAGCGCTATCATAAGATGAAGAGAAGAAGAAGAGGAGGAGAAGTATTGTTCCCCATCGCCAAGAACTCACTATCCAAAGAGGGATCATTACAAATAGCCTCTACTTTTGCCTTCTTGACCATATTGATATCACCCTTCATAAGATATAGCTCAGGGTAGTGCTTGTGAAGCTTACCTTTCACCAGAGACCAAATATTTTCAATTGGATTGAGATCTGTTGAATAGACAGGAATTTCCCTTGTTATAATTCCCTGCCCTCTGAGCCATCTCCTAAAAGGCAAGTCAGTCTTAGCATTATTAATGATAAAAAGTACCTCTTCTTCTCCAGCCTTTTCTCTGATATTCTCCCATATCCCTTGAAAGTCATAATGATCATAAATATCAATAATTGACTTTCCACTAACTCCACACCTAGCAGAAAACTGATCAGGAAAAACAGGCAAAAAAAGACCATGAGTTTGGCTATAAAAACAACCAGTCCTCATCTGGCTAATCTCTCTCTCCCTTCTCCTAGCCTTAGGTTCAACACAATTTTTATTCTATTTCTCATATGGGTATTTGAAAACCCATTTTCTCCTCTTTTCTTTACTCCTTTCCACAGCTACCTCATCTCCTCATGTTTCCTTCCTTCTCCACATCTCCTTTATCTAATACCTATGAGCTAATGCCTATTCTAACCTCTCTTGAGCTAGATCCTTATCTAAATGAACTCTCTCTTATGCCATCCACTTTCTAAGATGCTTTTTTTCAAGTCTTCTCCTTACCATCCTACTAGAAACATTGGGAGCAACTTGCTCAGCGATGTCAGAATAGGTTGTATGGCGATTGTTGAGAGTTTCCTCCACCATAGCATCATCTTGTGACTTGGTAGTTTTAGGATGTCTTCCTCTACCTTTATTCTCCTGGATCTCTTGATGTCCCCGTGCGATTGTATCTCTGACAGTAGTATAGAGAGAATATTAAGGTAGTGGGAAATTTGCTGATATCTCATCTGAGGTTTATGTAACCTGATAATCCTCCCCCTGGTAAACTCAGAAAGATGTGTAGAGAGAATAGGTTTTTTGACATGACTGCGAAGACTAGGAGGTATAGTTTATTGAAAAAAAGAATTGAGCACAATGGTTTTCTCTTAGTTGACTTACAGCAATTTTTTTGGGTACTGTTGAGAGTATGGGGTGATGAAGAGGGGTGGATTGTTACCGATTGTTGAATCATGGTTAATTTTATCAATGCACAATACCTTATCCAAAACATCATTAATATCTTTCAAATACATTACAGTATTGCTAATATACAGATTATAATTTAGTTTTATTAGGCGAAGCTCTTTGCGGTAATAGAATTATCTGCTAAAGGGATAAAGACTAAGATAACAGAAAAAGTAAGATAAAAGAAGTAAATAGAATTTGTACATTGATATTAACCTAGTAGAGGGGCTTTACAAGTCTACAATCTTATCACATTAACTCCTGTAAATATTGCACTTACAGCAGGTTCTGAATTTAATAATAGCTCTCTTCTATAATACCTAATATCTATTTAGTTCTCAAAGGTCTCTTGCCCTTTACTCTTCTTTAGTAGTATTAGTATATTTTCTTCAAAGTAAGCAGGTAGTGGGATTATGGCAATCCTAGTATAGAGTATAGGAGATACTAGAGATTCACAAATGCGGCCTCCAAAGTCAGATTTTCCTAATAAAGTTGTCATATATAATTATCATACTTCAAATTCAGAATCTCTTATTTATTTCATTATTGTAGATATTACCAGTATACAGTATAAGAATCTAGCATAGAGGCAGGTTAAAGTAGACTTAGAGATGAAGTCGCCAGTAATGTTCTTATTATAGTACTAATTTTTGTAAAGCACCTCTACCCAGGAGGAGTATTCTTTAGTAGCTACTGCGTGGGAGTCATAGTTTAGTTGGAGATCAAATTTAAAGTACTACTTTTACAAAATGCAGAGGTTGACAGTGGTCATGGGTCTACCAAGTTGAGAATTAGGGAGTAGTGGTTTTCAGGAACTCAGTTAGCACTTGACTCATATGACTGTCTGCATTTCAAGGGTCCATTCTGTCATTAGTAATCCTGTCTCTGAGAGAGTATAATTTAGCAGGATTTGATCATCCATGGTATTAAAAATATAGAAATGATTACGCCTGAGGTTGTATATATAATCAAGAGAGAACGGACTTCAGAAATACCAGAATATCCGTATTAAGAGAGGGAAAGGTTAGTTGATTGTCCAGTAACTTACAGTAAGGGACATGAAAAGTATTGAGTACAGTGAAAGGACATGAAGAAGAGAAGAAGTCAGAACAGAAGAAACCTTGAAGAGGTAGAATATGTGGCTGACACATCTCGGTATGTACTGTACACCCCTTTTCAGAAATCTCCAACACACTCAACGGTATTTCTACCATGTACAAGTAATACCGGTATCGATAACAGTATTTTTAAGAATCGATCTTAGCGCTCATTTTTTCCTCTAACGAAGTCTAAGAGCCAATAGATACTGGTTCCCGTGCCCTCCCAGCTTCTCTGGAGTTTGCGCTATGTTATCGCTGTAAAATTTACCCCGCCACTCAAGTCCTGTACCTTCCGCTTGTGTCACCTATTGATGAATTCACTCAATGAATTGCAAATGGGCTAAAAAGAGTCATCCCTCACAATTTCCCCTCCCTCGTACCGGAGACTTCATGCCAAAAAAAATGATACATAATAATAATAATAATCCCCTCCCCAATCGGCTCTACACCCTTCGGAACCGTTTCTGGCTTGCACCACAGTGACGGATGCGGGGGGGGATTTGGGTATGTTCCGTTGGTTTCCCTATGTAGAGGTTCGCAGAATGTAGTAAGTCTGTTACCATACCGGTGTTTGTCACATTCGGGTTCTTCAGACCAGAATACAATGGGGCTCTGCAAGCCGGCAAAAATAACACCTCTGATTGGTCGCAGGTCATCAAAATGTGAGCATGGCCCCCGCCATGAGCCTGTCGGCCTGAAATTCCGTGGGAACCGCTTTCCGCCCGAACCTTCTTATTCCCAAGTACCGTACAGTGCCAGTGCTAGAGCATCGTTCTAAGGCAGTTCGCTCAGGCGTGTTTGCCGGCAATGCCTTCGCCAGGCCAGACGTGAATTTTGCGGGAGTCCTCACTGATGCGGGGGCACTCTTGACAAAGATGTGTGAGTGATGTGCGGTGCGAGTACTGCAGGGGGCGAATTGCTGTTGGATGGCCGGACAGCGCTTGATCATAAGACGTCACTCATGATCTCGGCTAGACGCTGAAGGTGGGCGGATCGCTCATTTCGAGCTCGGTAAGCTGCCGATAGCAGGAGTGAAGTGGCTTGGCATTCGAAAAACCGCAGGTTGCAGGTGAGTTCTGACCAGCCATTCAGGTTTTGTGATGTTCGGAAAGGGTGGTAAGTGAATTACTGGTATCATAATATTATGATATGATGACAGCAGCCAGTGTTACTACCGCAGTAACCACATAAATTTAAAACACTTTTCACGACGCTTCCAACCCTGCAAACCGAGAACCGTTTGCTGGCATCTGTGATCTGTGAGCTTGCGGATAAACGGTTGACTCACGCGCTAGGATGCGTTTTGCATGCAGATGTTGATGAGTCAGGAACGAAGTGATTGTCCACTCTGCGCGAATATCGGTATTGAGCTGTGATATCTCCGGCAGCGGGGAATGTTGGGCGAGTGCACTGAGCTTGGGTGCTGTTTAGCTCACAGTTATTCCAAAGAACCCTTCCGGCCTCTTCCGTGCGGTACCGTGAGGTGTCTATATTCTAACTCACCGGGCTAGGGTCGGGGAGTGAAAGGGGAATAAAGATGTTACCATACCGCAATAAGTTGGGAGTCTACTTCATGATACCACCGCACATGTGCCTTACTCGTACCGGTACGTCGCTAGGAGTCATGTTAGAAAGGGGATGGTAAATTGGCATAATAGGGTTTTTGAGAAATCTACCGGCGCCATTGTACTCGAGCACCGGTATTATTGTCTTTGCCCACCCCCCTCAACCTGATTCATACCGGTACAGGTACCGGTACGGTACGAGTACTCGAATGTGGTGATAAATTTTCATGAAGATTTGCCCCTGACTGCTGATTTCCCGTCCTCCTCCACTGATTCACCCTGGAAATTAAGGCAGAAACGCCAAGCCTCAGCTTCCAGCAAGCATGACTGGCGAACCAACTCTACTTATCCTTCTCGCCCTCCTGGATGAGGCTCTGCTGGGAAGCGAGCGCACTGCGCAATAAGCACCCCTGGCTTTCGTCCTGCCATGGTGGCCCAGACCTGCGGGGCAAGCGGCCATGAAGCCTTTCTCCATCATACAGCAGGATTACCGGTATCGTAGCATACGTGCTTGTTCCTGTCCTCAATTTTCTTTAGGAATGCTCAAGGCGGGGCCGCTCACACCGTAGTTACAAGTGAACCCCCCGCTCCCTTGTATCATACTACTGCACGCTGAACCTCATTTTTTTTACCTTGTTTTTTGCCTTCCTCCCTTGCCTCACCAACAACGCCCTGTCTGTGGCGTCGTCATTACCCCTCCTCATCCACCACCTTCGTCCTCCTCCCTTGCCTTCGCCCTCCTTCTGTCCACACACCCACTCTCCCTCCCCTTTTCTAACCCAAACTCCGCTCATCACCCCTACTTGTGACCACTCGTCCCTTGTTTCCGGCCCACCACCTTTTACTGCTACATCTAAAAGTGCTCGGTATCTTGCTTGCTGCTACCGGTATTCATTTGTGCTCAGTACCGGTATTGTTTGCCTCTCCTCACCTACCAGCGGAGCCTGATACCAGATAAATCAAATTTCCCAATATGTACCGCAATCCTTACAACCCTTATTCCCGCTCCTCTCCTAGCGGGGGCAGTCTGCTGTGTACTCTTCCCACGGAAATATCGTCTGTCTATGCCTGCCCCTATCCTTGGAGCTACAGCTAACCAAGGAATCCTATAGTGAACAAATTTATCTTTCCTTGCCCTACGGGGATTTGACCCGTCTTGCGAGGGTTAATAGGGCACTATATACTTCGGTCCAGTCACCTCTGTATCGGCATGCCAAAGTCACTAGTTATGAAAGGTTGACTTTGTTCATTCGTACTTTGCATCATGTTGCACGCTTCGATAAATCCGGGGGAGGTGCTGTGAGCAAACATGTGGTCACCCTGCACCTGACCATCGATCCCAATGCAAGCGAGTCCGGGAGTCTAAATCACAATAGGCCAACAGCTGTAATGCTCTCTAGGATGATTGGAGCTCTTGGAGGGTATGTTTCACTGGAGTATTTTGTTTTTATCACTCGTCACACCCCAAACCCGTGGATACCTGCACCAGGCTAACCCCGATAATACAGTTATTGCCCAAGTGTCAGTATCACCCTTCATATCTCCAACGGCTCCTGCGATGCACAGCCCTTGACCTCCTTTGGGCTGGAAACGTTTCCCCGTGTCTCCACTCTCATTCTTGAAGTAGGTGTTCCTTCGATTTCCTCGGGCAACGCTTCAGTGCCTCCTGCCCGGCCTTCCTTCCGCCAAGTGATACCTAGTCGCCGCACCGCTCTTCAGTCTTGGGGTCGCTCGGGTTCTGGGTGTAATCCCAATCCGAAGTTTTGGTCTGGAATTTTCAATGGGTCTAGTTTCCCCGATTTACGAGAAGTTGAGGTTTTACATGACCCAGGGAGCCCGGCTTCTCAATGGGCAAAAATTGTGGAGTTTGGTGAGGGCGACCTCAAAGGGCTAGGAAAAGTGACCAGACTCGTGGTGAATTCTGCCCCAGAGCTGAATGACTCAGTGCTTATGGGCGCCCTCACTCGTGCAGAATGCTTGAAACGGCTGGAGCTAAGAAACATTGTTGGCTTAAGTTATGAAGGTATCGTTTGGTCCCAACTTATAACCATCGCTTCAATCGCTTACATAGTCTCCCAGCATTATCTGTGCTTCTGCCGCTTGCCCTCCCGAATCTAACACATTTTACTCTCCATATTCCCCCCCGCCATCGCTCCGCCCGGCAAGCGAGGGACCAACTCGAGAGCTATCAGCCCCTTGCACCAACTGGAGAAGAAAACCCTTCACCAGTTCACCTCTGCCCACTCCTCAGAGTATATGGAAGGAATCTTCAATATTTGGAAGTCTATGCACCTTACCTTTGTCGCGATTTGTTCCTCCATGAGTCGGAGAAATCCAAACTTGATGAGGAGGGGGTTAGGACTGATATTGGAGGTGTTGGTGGCGGTGTTCGCTTTTCGCACAACGGGGACCCTTTCTTCATAGACCGCATTGCCCTTGAGCAGACCGTTAGGCGAGTGAGAAAACAAAATGGAGAGAGATCGTTTAGGGAGGCCGTTCAGTCTAGCTTGAGAGAGCAGCTGTCGGCGAACAAAGCCAAAGACATTACTAGTACAGGCGCTATCAGTACTGCCGAGTATGAAGAGGAGCAGAAGGGGCTGAAGAGAGTAAGGACTATTAAAGAGCAGGGTTGGCGCAGATTAATGAGATTTAGGGAGGGAATGTGTCGGGAGGGGGAGTCTTGGGAGGAGATTGGAGTTTTGGCGAGTTTGGAAGAAGAGAACGTTAAATGGACTTGCATAAGTGGGTTATCAAACTAGTTCTCCTTCTATGTTTGTCGCTAACCTGGCACAATAGATGATGCTGTAAAATCGATGGCGACCTACGTGAATGGAATTGGAGCAGTAGTTCAGGTGCCATCAGACCCTCCAATTCCAGCTGACCCTAGTAGAGCCTTTGGGAGAACAAACACAAGACCCTTTATGTCCGGTCACGATTACAACGATGATCTTGCTGGTGGCGAAGACGGCGATCCCGTGGGCGGAGCGGACGGTGATTATATTTAGGGAGGTTATTTTACCCCCCTTTTCTTCTTGATAGCAGTGTTTTCACCTCTTACTTTTCTCTACCTATCCTAGTCAGGGTTTAGGCAGAAGATTTTTTGTAGTTTTTTGCTTTGACGAATTTCCTACTTTTGTGGGCTTTCCCATTTGGGATGGGACGGACTGGATGAGATTTCGACACTGCGCAGGGGAGGTATCTATTTGGCCGCATTTTTGCGCGGCACTTTAGCTTGGGATTACGACCGGAATCTGGAGTCCGACTCCACTGCTTTTTGCTTTTTTTCTTCTCGCGATTCCGGCGCCGGTGCCTTTCCTAAGCAACGACCTCCTAGAGGCGATAAATTAATTTAAAATACTTTGTTTCCCAAAGTCTACACGTTCTGCCTGGCAAAGCTTGTGCTGGACTTGAAGCTTCCAGAAAAATATAACCGCGTAGTCACTATTGATCACTCGCTCGCTTGTCAATTTTGGATGTCGCTTAGGTTTGGTGTGTGTCAGCTTGTGCTCCGGGAGTATACGATTTGTCAAATTCCCCGGTCTATGATATGGTAGGTGAAGTTTGTTAGTTCCCACTTGGGTGGTTTGGCTAGATTTCTCGTGATCGTCCCAGTACAATACTATCGTACCCCCAGTCTTCCGCTGCTTTGGGTGAGAGCGAGGGACCGATTGCCCGCTTGCCATTCCGTCCTGGGGGGCAGAAATTGGACGGAGCTCTACCATTTCTCTCTTCATAGATGGTTTACTGGCGGTTCTGGCAATGGTGTGAGAGTTTGAGTTTTGGTGTTGGCTGTTGGGACCGCTTGTGTTTTAGCAGGGTCAGGAACGCAGCACAGCACAGCCACTGCGGGAGTGTTCATGATCTGAGACCCGCCCCAACCAACTCAATTACGATGGCGCAATATGTGCCTAGGGGGGTTGGGGGGATACCGGTATCATAGTAATGTATGATACCATTTGTGGGTGTTGCGTTGAGCGTTCTTAGGGCAAACCCATAAGAGCGATGGCTAGTGGCATTATAGTAGAATGTTGGGAACGGTAGGGCAAAAGCAATTGTGAATCAAGGATTGGAAATGGGAATCAAAAGAAACGATACTCACTAAGATCGTGTATAGCCACACTACACACTACAACGAATCCATATCAACAACTCCCACAAGCGATGAGAGCCTCTCCATGCCAAGCCCAGGAAACCTTTTAACAGTTGACTAGGGGGGTCGGATATCTCCAGTCTCATACTGTAACCTCGACTATATTCTGAAGATTCTGGAAGAAAGAGTATAATTACCATTCGGCTCTCAGTGTCTGCTGTATGTCATCCTTCTTTCTGAATGACTTTTGGAGCTTCTTCTATTATTATTTTTCTCTTTTGCAACACACTTTCCACGGATCTATTGGTCGTTCATTACGAAAAGTGGAGAGGGAATTAGGAGGAAAAAGCAGTTTCATTGGACAATATATATTTGCAGTATAGATTGTTGTGGGGTTGTACCATAAAGAAAATTGTGATCAACTTTGTGGGCTTGGAAAGTTTCGAGAAGGCAGCTTTAGGGAATGCGAGACATATAGACCACACACGAGCAACAACTCTGCGGGGCCAATGGTGATTCTTTTTGAAAACTTCCTTGTAGGATTGAGGAGTGACTAGCCTGGTATCGTAGTTGAGCCATTTCAAGGTATTGTCTGGTGGGCTCGTGTAAGGATTATTGGGCATATGATAATGGCATGGAGAGGTGCTGCTATGGGGATTCTGCTGCGCCGGGTATAAATATCTCCAGTGAAGCTGTTAAATCTGCTCTATAAATTAAAATAGACTAGACTCGGCTTTAGTATTTCTGAAGTGCTCGAGCCTATCATAAATATGCATCATTGTAGTAGGCAAGGGTCGTGGTATTCAAATTAGTAATTATTTTGAGGAGATGTTCCGGTTGAAAGGGAATTTGAAGATAATTAATTCATTAGCAGGTAGTTCAATATCATCAAATACTAATCACCAATACATTATAATATCTCTGCTGCTGTATCTCTAGATAAAGTTAAGTAATTACATGTACTAGTACTTTTAATAGTTGATTATTATTTTAATACTATAATTCTGCTAAGTGATATTTAAGTTTCTTTCTTACTCTTTTCTACAAGTACCCAGCAAGAAGTACCAGAACACAAGGACTGTTACTATTACAACCACACCAACTGATTTTAGTATTTGTTGCACAAATTACAATATTGGGTTTCAGCCAATCACAACACAGTAAGGGAATTTAAAGTGGTTTTTTTTTTTAATTAGCAATGTCTAGCTTGTAGCATATTGACAGTCTGGCTCCCGAGAACTGCAGTTACAAGGGCAGGATAGGTGAGTTGGAGAGGCAACTTGAGAAGTGGGAAAGGAATTTGAAGGAGAAGGACGCTATCATGGATGTGAAAGGATTTTGCACATGACTTGATTATGAGTCTTGGGTCTTGCCAGGGTGATTGACTTAGGACACGC
>NW_003298974.1:1240869-1281301 GCF_000151645.1 Tuber melanosporum
TATGTCGACGAGATCCGCTTTGGCTAATTAGGACCAGTAAGAGGATACTTGTTTGTGTCATGATTTGTCATGCTTCACACATGACTGGATTATGAGTCATGGGTCTCATGCATATGACTCACTTGAGTCATATGACTTATTTACATAATGATGTGTTATGATTTGCACATGACCTAATTATGTGTAACCAATACTGGCACTGGGTTAAGGGTTTTGTTTTAAATTTTGTATTAAGTATTGCTTTGATACTTGATTTTGTTTTATGTTTTGTTCTAAGTATCACTTTGATAATTGGTTTTGTTTTATGTTTTGTTTTAAGTATCGTTTTAATACTTAAGTAGTTTTACTAAAATGTATCGCCTGATATCTTTAATTAGTTACATTCATGCTAGACATGAACACATTTGTATATTTAAAGACCGCTTGTGTCCACAATGGAAAAGGCAGACTTCGACAGACAGTATTTCAATATACTTGGTTGAACGGTTACTCTTTTGTTTTCCAAGTACACCTTTGCAGCCTTCTTTATTTCACAGCTCTTATCCTCTCCCTTGTAGAGCAGGCTACCTGTCAACTATTGTACCTTACCCTGAAACGTAATTAGCATCTTGCGAACTCGTTAAAGTCACATAGTCCTAATACGATCCACCACAACCAAAATGCTATTATATCCTTTCAATTGGGGTAGGTCCATGATGAATTCTATAATGATTGTTTCTCATTACTGTCTGGGAACTTTGTTTGATTTGAGTAATCCATAAGGTGCATGTTTGACTGTTTTTATCAGTTGATATATATCACAATTTTGACATATCTCTTAACATCGTCCCGGTATAATACATTTGAGTTGTATGATATTATGATTATTGTTTGTAAACTTGATCTGTTTTGGAATTATATATATTTCACACATGATTTAAACTTTAAGTGATGATTATTATATTATATTGGAATTGTTAGTTGGATAGGAGCAAGCCATGTAAGGCTTATAATGCACACCATATAAAACATGTAGTCTTGGCATTTCAAAATGTAACATCTCACATAATCACAATATAAGTACTTTGTAGAATTTGTTACAAATTTCTTAGGTTTAATATACAGGATTAACAGTAACTGCAATATGAGACAATTTATGAGTATATATGTCAATACTTAATATCATAGATTTCATAACAAAGGTACCAATTTACAGCTTTCTCTTAATGATGTTCTCTTATCCTATTAGGAGCACCAGGATCTGATATCTAGGAGCTACTCTTAGTAGGATAACTTCACTCGGAATTGGAATCTCTGGTCTCTAACACCACCCTGCAGCCCTCTTATGGGGTCTACACATCATTATACATATCTATCTTAGTTGTGTCCTGTGATTATAATGCTACAAAATTGAAGGTATTAGAATAATACTATATAGGTCATTACTATCCATTCAACTGGATCCTGTTCACAGGATATATAGCAGGGGACCTTCAGTTAGGTCTGAAAAATAGAACAGAGTAAATCTGTCAACTACTCAGAGAGTTACTAGGCTTTAAAATTAGACTGTCTTTGATAAGAGCGGTAAGTAAGGGGATGTTTTGGCACCAAGACTTGATATTGAATGTTTGAGGATCTTTACAAAAAACCAACATATTTATATACACTTTATGATAATGAAGAAGAGTCTAGAACTCTTAGAGGCTACTACCAAAGAACTCAATAAACTTCGTAGAGTGTTACAGCTATGTTAAGGTATGTGTTACTGTTGTGAGAATTATCCTCATACCAGACAACTAAAGCCCTGTTACCTAAAATAACCAGAAGTTACAGACTGAGAAGCCATCTGCTAGTCTAGTAGAATGGCTTCCTGCGAATTAGTAGGAAGTTATCGGGAGGATATCTGTCAGTTGAATCAGGAGTTATTGATGTTTAAATTCAGCCACCTAGGAATGTTAATCTAGGACTACTCCTGCAAACATGATCTACAGATGCAACTGATCATTTCATCAGTAGGGGAGACAATTAAGACCAACATAGTTTGACTTGAAAATTAGGCCATAAGTCTAACAACTTCGAAGATTAGAATATTACTATTGGAAATAGTACATTTTCAAATAGGCAAAATAGTAATTACTGAAGTGAGTGTGATAGTTTTCAGGGTCTCCTAGTATTCATACTTCAGGAGAATACCTGATATTATGAGTTAGAGTTAGAGAGAAATATAATTTGTATAAGAAATAGATGTAGTCTGTGAATACGCAGACGTGGAATGTAAATATCGAAGTATTTCTGGAGCTTTTAGATATTATCAAGCTATGAAGGGGGGACCTTAACAATATAATAGTATTCCTGCAATTCTATTCCACGTTACTTTACTTTTATTAGTCATAAATAAAACGAGCAACCCTTCAAGCCTTCATAGACAAATCGCTGTCTATAAAATGAATCTCTATTGACCTAGATAAGTCTGAGTCTATACAGATTGTTTCCGCCTAACATATTCTATTAGGTGATAATTTTTAATAATATTTTATTTTATTTTTTATAACATACAGAAATTTTAAACTGTCTTTATAACATGGCAGTGAGATTTGTACCTGCCACTTACAGGATTTTCATATTCATGCAAGCAATAGACAATATTTGACCAATAGGCATCTTTTACTCTCGGAGTCTTTGCCCAGAATTTCCAAATAAGCACATTAGGAACAGTAGCCAAAGCTTCAGGAACTAATCACTTCAGAGATTTGAAATCATACTCACAGGTTTTACAAGTATATCTTTTTTCTCCCCTGCCTAAAAATACTCTATAAAATTTATTTTGCAATGAAATCCAGGATAGAATATGATATCATAGCCGGTATCCAGTATAGCTTGTTCAATTTATCCTTTTTGATTACAAAAGTCAGATAGAGTAGCAAGACGTCCCAGAGCACAGCCTACTGCTATTAAAACACTTAGTATTTAGTTTAGATGACTTTCATATGACTGACTTGACTAAACACTGCACTTGAAAGTGTAAATTGTCTTAAGTCTAGATGTAATGAGACTCTAAAGATTACTATTACAGTTAACCAAACCTATGCCTATACTAATGTTAAGAGACTACCGCAATGGGAATAGTAGTAGACTAGAGTCTACCGAGCAGAGGTACTGTTGGTTAGGTACCTTAGTTGGATATACTATACCATACTAAGAAGTACACAGGTACTAGTAAGGAGAGGTAGTTACCCTACTAGGTAGGATAACCCAAGTAGTCAATTTAGGAGTTACTCTGGATTTCATAATAGTGAGTCCAAGTAGAGTTACCCTACCCTCAGACCACAGTTATCCTTTCTTGGGCTGTGTATTACCCTACTATAGAGCCAAGTTATCCTACCTTGAAAGTAACTTGTTATATAGGCCTTCGGGGGAAGTTACCAGATTGTTTATCATGCAAGACTACATAGGACTTTTGAATCTCAGGTGCTGCAGACCACTCCTGCACAGCCAGTTGAGCTCTGAACAAGCTATAACTTGAGGGTGTGGTAACTAACACCCTCCTCCAGCCCTCTCTATAAGTCACTAGCTTTATGGACTACAGCTTAGAGAGTCGCTGTAAGCCTAGTAACAGTCTACAAGTAGAAATGCTCCTATTACACCGTATGCGCTCACACCGTCCGACCAACTGGAGGCTGTCTGCACGATATATCAGGGGGTAGAGGTGAAGCTGGAGAATTGTGTCCAGGTAGTTTCATGCAAAGCAGACCAGAATTGAGGGAGTAATACAACTTCGAAGTTAGGAGTAGTAGGTGAGGTTGCCAGTATCCTATAGGCGCGGTAAGTAAAGTCTGTTGACTGGAAAGTGTAATAGTATTAGAGAATCATTAAGGACTCTGTAACAATAGTCTGAGGTCATGATAAGGCCTACTTCTAGGAGGGTTAATTGTAGGTATGCCTATTGGTAGTTAATCTCCAAAAGGCTCAATCGGGAGAGCTATGTAGTCATTACCCAGAATCACAAACAATAGAGTAGAACCCGATAGATATTCTGGAGCTTTGGATGCTTGTAGAAGAGTAAGTGTATATGAGTAGAGAGTTCCATAGTTGGTATTGCATCCACGGGGGGCATGTCAGCTCACCACTGACATGTCTACCATAAGAAGAGCTTTTACTCCTGCAGCTAAATTGTAGATGTAGTGACAATAGAAACACTTCTGTTGGGTAGATGTTAGCAAACTACAAAGATGTCTAGTTTACTATGGAGGATCTTTGGTCTGATCCGTGCAGGTTGGCTAGAGAGCACAAGGGAGTTGAGTACTTGTAAACGCAAAGTAGTGATGGGGAGTAACTAGCAGTAGATGAAATCTACTTAAGTATATGTGAGTTCTCCTCTCCTCTGGCAATCAACTACCTCTCGAGATTATGACTTAATTGAATAAATCTGTAGCTTAACAATATTAAGTTTTAATGTTTTGTTTCTTCAAACTCTACTGTTGAGACTTTGAAATTTATTATATTTGTTCACATTTATAGAAGAATTTATCTTGGTATGGTCGAAACCTTAGAATCTATCTTCCCAGGGGAGCCTCCATTATACTAGAGGCTTTACTCATTGACAACAAGTTTTAATTCTTTAGGTTGTCCATCTGGTAAAATCATAGATTGTACAAAACTACTACTTGAATAGTTTACATTAATGATATAAGTGTCATGTATACAGCTACTTGACAGAAGCATTTGTGATCTGAAACAAAGAAAAATTGCAGTTGCATCATAGTAGGTCCCAGGCCATATGGTGGGACAACCTTGGAGTTGTTAATGGGTATAAACGATCAACATTCAGTATCAACGATCAATGCTAGTGGTGAACAATCAACTCATGAGAATATTAAAATACTCATCGTGTAAATTAAATAATTCAGTTGCTAATACTTTCTATTGCCTCTCCTTGCTTGCAATACTGCAGTGACCCTATCAGGCATTAATTTCCACAACTTCTTAAAGAACTGCTCAATGATTGTCTCCTAAACCAACAGTAAAACTTGTACAAGCCTTCTCCTGACCGCCTCTTTTCCTCCTAAGATATCTCGAATCCTTAGATACTGCTATTGTAATGGCTTTTTAAGCTCAACCCATACATGCTCGATAGGATTCAAATTAGGGGAATAAGAGAAGTGTTCTACAATGTCAGTACAGTTTCTTGCTAGCCAATCCATTACACTATAACTCTTATAGACAGGAGCATTGTCCTACTAAAACAGGATATCTTGTATACCAAAAGAAATTATTTGATAAATAATAGGAAAAAGATATTTTCTCAGGAGTCTGATATACCTGTTTTTGTTGATAGTTTGAGTAATTAGAGCTAAGAAACTTTGTCTCTTACCCTAAAAGCACCCCAAACCACCAGCAATATTCTCTTGTCCTTCTCCTTTGGATATATATAATTTGCCAAGCATTTCTCTGCGGATTCTCTAAATACACATTGTTGCATTGGGTTCTTGGATTTCTTCATACTATACTCATCACTCTTAATCATTTTCTTAAAATTCTTAACTGTCCAGTCTTTATAAACTGTAGCCCACTTCAGTCTCTTAGCAATATGGTCTGGCTTCAGCCTGTCTCTTGGCTTAGCTAGCTATTTTTTGACATTTACCTCTCTGAGTACTCAGTCTACTGCAAGCAAATATATTAGAGAATCATGTCAGATTACTAATGGTAGCATAGACTTACATGTATCCAGAGAAACATCAAGTGCATATTTATTCCTGAAAGTAGATCTTGACATTTTCCAATTGGATTTAGCAGCCTTAATAATTATGCAATACTACTGACAACTCAAAATAGGTGTGTCACTGGGGTGAGAAAGGTTTTCAAGAAATTAGTGCTCACACACCTGGACAGGGAAGCTCTTAACTGCTATTCAAGGCCATCTAATAATTTGAGCAACTAAAGTAATATTTCAGTAGTAGTAGAAAAAAGTGATCATTATGCCATTCTCTACAAGTGTCATGAACATGGCTTTATAAGGAAAAAGGTTTTCACATAACTCATAATTATAAGTCATAGATATGTTAAAGCTTTTACACATATGACCATTTTGGTCATATAATTTATTATGTTATGATTTATTATATTTCGCATATCAGTAGATTATGAGTCATGAGATCGGTACCTGATGAGTATGCTTTGCAAGTATGCCTTGCCAATATACCTTGCATATATAACTCACATTTCACACATGACCTTGCTATGAGGTCATGGGTTATGTGTAGGTGACCACTTGGAGTCATATGACTTATTTATTGTATTATTATTGGTATGAGTATTTGCATATGACTTTACTAGGGGGTCATGGGATTTGGGCATGTGATCACATTGGTCATATGACAAGTTTGTTATGATTTGGTTTTGCATATATGACCACTTTACATTACATAGCTTGGGTAAGAAGAGTACAATATAAGGAGGCTGGTATGGCCGAGAAGGATAGGCTCTTCATGCTTTGTTCTAAGTATTTTCTTCTTCCTTGCCTTTACTACACCTCAGTAGTGAGCTTCCACACCCATGATGATTCTTGATACTGGGCAGTTATTTGAGTTCATCCAGTATCCTGGCATTGAAGTTGTCCTGTGGTTGAGGGCTTGTCTACTTGTTTGCATCATATTTTGTTGTTTTCAGGTTGTCACTACCATGGTATCTCACACTTCGAGCACTTTATCACTGTCACATATGAGCCCCTTTCAGTAAGACGTCTTTGGCTTCTTGGATATCATCTACTTGCAGGTTTCACATTTGATTAGTGGGAATGAACATTGTATTTATAGTGATCACCCATGTTATTCATTAAGCCAGCTCATGTTTGGTGGGTTTTAACAGAGTTCTTAGTTCTTATGATGCAAAATGCTCTTAGGATAAACTGATGACCTTTACAAGTTTCAACACATTGTACCAATCACATCATTTCTCAAGTTGTCAGGATAGTACCTGCCTTGCCCCTTGTTGTTATGTTACCTTTCTACACTTAGAATCCTATGATGTGTCACGAATGTGGCTTGGCATAAAAGAGGTTTTTAAGTGACACATGGTTATGAGTTACAGGTATGTTATTGTTTCACACATATGACTCATTCGGGTCATATGATTTGTTATGTGTGGGATTTGTGATGCTTTCACACATGGCTAAAATATGAGTTATGGGACGTGCGCCTGGCGAGTATGCCTTGCGAGGGTACCTTGCGGGTAAGCCTTGCACATATGATTTATGTTTTGCACATGACCTCATTATGAGGTCATGGGTTTTGTGCACATGACTGAGTCAAGTCATATGACTTGTTTATTGCGTTATGATTGGTTTATGAGTTTTTGTACATGACCTCGCTATGAGGTCATGGGTTTTGAGCATGTGATCACTTTGGTCACATGACTAATTTGTTATGATTTGGTTTCGCACATGTGACCACTTTAGGTCACATGACTATGGGTGGGAAGAATACTATATAAGGTGGCCAATGCGGCCGAGGAAGATAGGTTCTTCACACTTTGTTCTAAGTACTTTTCCTCGTCCTTGCCGTCGCTTCGCCCCAAGCGTTTCTTTCGCACCCATGGTGGGCTTTGATGCCTTGGATTCTGGGAGAGATATCTGAGTTCACTCAGTAGTTCCTGGGGTCCTTGGTGTTGAGGTATGTTGGTGTTGTGTGGCGGATTACTTGTTTGCTACATGTTTTGTTAGGTTGGTTATTTCACGATACTAGCACTTCGAGCACTTCATCACAGATACATATGAGCCCCTTTCGGTAAAATGTCTACAGGTTCCTGTCTATCGTCTACTCACAGGTTTCCCGTTCGATTGGGGGGATTGAACATTGTGTTTGGCGGGATCACCCGTGTCATTCTTTAGGCCAGCTCATGTCTTTTGTTTGGTTTTAACGGAGTTCTTAGTTCTCTCAATACAAAACGCCCTTGGGTTAGACTGATGACCTTCCCAAGTATCAACACGTCGTACCCGCCGCATCATTCCTCAGGTGGCAGGGCGGTACCCGTCCAGCCCCTCTTCGTTACAGTTTCGTTTCTATGGTCGGAATCCTACCATGTTGTTTATCGCCGTTCCCTTGGAGCTTTTGTCCTTCCAACATTTACGGTTATTCAGTCAGGTATCTCCTCCTCGTATCTGTGGGGATGGCTTTGACCCTGAAAACTCTTACCCCCTGGTGTGGTTATTGTTGCCGCCTGGGGTGGTGTGGGACGATTGGCTGCCAGGCACTTGCGTTGTCTGTGTGTTTAGGTGGTTCAGTTGTGGTCTGTAGTTGGCGGCTTCACCCATTGCAAGTGGGGCCTACCTTCTGTTTGTCTGCTTCTGTTCGCTCACCCTCCCCCTTCTTGTTGCGTCAGTTGGGGTTGCCTCTTGCCCGTCGTTCGGTCCGTGCCTGTTGCCGATCCTGGGGGGCTGGCTTTGGCTGGCTCTGCTTACCTTTTCCCGACTCGGTTGGACTTTGGTTCGGTTAGGTTGGATGGTATGGCTGGTGCTGGTGCCTCCAGGTATTGGTGCTACCTCCTCTGTGGCTCTCGGCTTTGGCTGGTGGGCTCCCCTCGGCTGTATGGAATTGAGGGTTGTGGCTCTGTTGGCGTGGCCACGACCAGTGGCTGCCTGATGGTGTTAGGTATAGCTGTCCTGTAGCTGTCGGATAGTTGATCTGTCTGAGGGGCTGAGAGGGGCTGGATGGGCTCTGTAGCGCTTGGTGTGTGGGGCTTAGGGGGGCTGATTAGGGGGGGAGAGACACCTGCGAGCACCGGTCGGGCATGTGTCAGGTTGAGTGATGTCTAATTAAGTGTTTCCGGCCTAATGGGGCTGTTGGGTGAAGCTACTGAGTGCTGCAAAGCTCCCCGACAACCCGGATGGGTGATGGCCACCTGTGCGGACAGTGGATTGCGACTACTTGGTTGGACTTGTTTGGGTCTTACGTGCTGGATTTTGTGGGATTTGTTTGGTTTCCTTGGTTTGGCAATGGGCATGGCTAGCGGGGGCAAGGCACCATGGGTAGGAGATAGGCCCCACTGGCCATTTTAGGTCTGTCACTGCCTCTATGTATTTCCTTGGTTTATATGTTTGTTTTGGGGGACAGGCAGTTAGTACAGGTCCTCCTCACTACTATGCTCTTTGGAGGCATTTGGCCAAGTGGGTTCATAGGGTAGACGGCAGAGCATGTGGATGCGAGAGGTGGACATGTTGGTCACCTCCTCTCTGCCATTGTGTCGCCTGTAGTATTAGTTTGTGTGTGTTTTGTTGGTTTTCTACTGTGGAGGAGGTTTTGTGGGACGGTGTTCAGACCGGGTGGTAGTGATTTTATATTTGTTGAACGAGGAATCTGGTTGGGTTGGTCTCTTGCTTGGCTTCAGCTATGCTTGGTGCTGGTTGGCTTCATATCAGAGGAGCTACGGACTTGGACCGGAGAGAGTGCTGGGTTGTTTGATGGTCTTGTAATTAGTTCTCGTGCGGGCATGACTTGAGGATGGCAGGTGTGGGGCCGTAGGCTCAGTTAACTTAGGATTAATGGTATACCGATTAGTGGTATCCCTGTGCCAGCGGGGGCTCGTCGTATGTCAGTGTTGGCAGTACGAGTTTAAATAAAATTAGATTGACTTCTAAGTACTTTTTCTACTTATTACTTTAACCAATATAAAACACCTTGACGATCGTTATCTTTATTGCAATGTTATCGCTACACCAAGGAAAGCGCTTTACGAAGAAGAGTTAGAGATAGCTTACGATCGGTGTTCCCGATAGAAGACAAGTGTCTTGTACTATTGGTAACATAGGCAAAGGCCTAGAGCTATGGTAAGACGAAGGAAGAGGAAGACAGAAACGAGAACTATCGTTCCCTGTTGCCAAGAACTAACTATCCAAGGGGGATCGTTACATTACCAAGCATCACCCAGTGCGATGCTCAATGATACAAGACGGCATCCTTCAATACAGACAGGGAAGGAGATATCGACATCGACAATCAAAACCTTAACCTAGGATGATTCAGTAACGCCCTAGATCATGTCTCAGCAGAACCCTCGAGAGCAGCAAGCCTAGTAACTCCAGAGAAAGGATCACCAGTCGATAGCTCTCCTGCAGGAACTCCACGACCTGAGAGAATGTCAGGATCAGCAGTACCTAGGCCACCAGCTCTAGCCACTCCAGCACCAGGAACTAGCATACTTGGAATGACTGAAAATCAGTTTTAGGCATTTCTCGCAGCAATACGAAATACAGGACAAGGAAACATCCAACGAGCGAAAGCAAAGGAGCCCGACACATATGAAGGAGCGGAAGATAAGCTACGAATATTCTTAGCGCAATGTGAAGGATATTTCGCCATTAAAGGATATGGAGATCACCATGATGAGATCAAGATTCCATACGTGGAATCTCTGCTCAGAGGACTCGCAGGACAATAGATCATGCCGTGCCAAGACGGAAGGAAGCAGAGGGAATGGGTCACATACGAAGAGTTCAAGGCGACACTCTTTGAACAATTCAGAGATCCCAACGCTAAAGAAACAGCAAGACGAAAGCTGGAAAAACTCCAACAAGGGAAACAAACATTCTCGGCATACTGGAACGAATGCCAACTATTGGAATACGAAGTCGAGTTTGATGATGATACTCTCTACACTATCCTCCTGAGAAACTGCAGCAAGAAACTCCGAGAGGCATGGGGAATGTCCGACCTGCGCTATACAACAGTAGAACGATTTGCAAGATGGGCGATCGATAAGGAAAGCAAACTAAACATGGTTCGAAGCAACTCGCAAAATACTATAGCGCACAGGGTAGTCCAATCATCCCGGAATGTGGATGGAACCTTCAAACCACAAGCAGCTCAAGGAGAAAGTCAAGCATTACTACCCGGTGAGCCAATGGTGTTTTGATAAATCAAGAGCACGACCTGCTCTGAACCTGTCTAAGGAAGAATACGCTAGAAGAATAAATGGGAAACTCTGCCTAAGGTGCAGAAAAGCAGGACATCGGATATGAGAATGCAGAAGCCGACCCGACAGCGGATACTAAGGGACCAGGGCTGCTGGGAATAATCATTTCCAAAATCAAAAAAGGAGCAACATTCGCGAAATGATCGCAGAAGATTTACCAGTGGAAAATGACGAGGGTCTCCAGTAAATGGTGGTCTGAGAGACCCAAGATGTGGACCTGGAAAACCCATCAAGTTAGCAAACTCCTATATGGCACTACATACACAAAGAGGAGAAGAAGACGGAGATCATGTGATAATCAAAACGAAGATATACAATGAAGAAAATGAAGAAACAACAATATATGCAATGCTCGACTCTCAGGCTACCGAAGACTTCATGGACAAAGAAATCTGCCACAAATATGGCCACTATACCAAACAAGCAAAGAAAGCAAGACAACTCTACCTAACGGATAGAAAGCCAAGCGCCATGGGTCCTATAACCCATACGGTGACAGTACCTATGGACATTGACAGCCATAGGAAAACGGCAACCTTTCAGGTAGCAGATCTTAAAAACCATGAGATAGTCCTAGGGATGCCATGGTTATGAAAGTATAATCCGACGATGGATTGGAACGAGAACAAGATGACCTTTACAAGCGAACTATGTGCGACACAATGTCTCAACCGTTCACCTGTGGTTTACTCAACACCGATATGAGAAGCTGAAGATGAAAATTTACATACAAAGTTCGCCAAGATGCGGCAAGATAAGAGAGTCCGGATACAAAGGCTGGACCAAGAGGCAAGAGTGCCTACCAAGGGTTTCAAAGGGGTAGCGGGACACGACCTGTATGCCAACAAAGGAATCAAGATACCTGCCAAGGGGCAGGCAACGATAGCAACAGGAATAGCCATCGGACTACCAGAAGGCACATATGGATGAATAGCACCCCGCAGTGGTCTAGCAGTCAAACATCGACGCATGACCATGGTAGGGGTGATCTATATCGACTATACAGGTGAAATGAAAGTGGTCCTGGCCAACCTGGCTCGAGAGGACTACTAAGTCCAAAAAGGCGATCGAATCGCACGGTTGATTATCGAAAAAATCAACAAAGATGATCTGCACGAAGTAGATCAACTGGAAGAAACCACAAGAGGAGACAAAGGATTTGGAAGCACAGACCAAAACCAGCCCAATACACCAAAAAGAATTGAGATCAAAGAGATCACATGTCACGAACGTGGCTTAGCGAGGAAAGGGCTTTCACATGACACATGGTTATGAGTCACAGGTATGCTATTGTTTCACACATATGACCTATTCGGGTTATATGATTTGTTATGTGTGGGATTTGTGATGCTTTCGCACATGGCTCAAGTATGAGTCATGGGACATTCGCCTGACGAGTATGCCTTACGAGCGTGCCTTACGGGTAAGCCTTGCGCATATGATTTATGTTTGGCACATGACCTCATTATGATGTCTTGGGTTTCGTGCATATGACTCAGTCAAGTCATATGACTTGTTTATTGCATTATGATTAGTTTATGAGTTTTGCACATGACCTCGCTATGAGGTCATGGGTTTTGAGCATGTGATCACTTTGGTCATATGACTAGTTTGTTATGATTTAGTTTTGCACATGTGACCACTTTAGGTCACATGACTAAAGGCGGGAAGAACACTATATAAGGAGGCCGATACGGCAGAAGAAGATAGGTTCTTCACGCTTGGTTCTAAGTACTTTTCCTACATATTACATTAACGAATATAAAACACCTTTACAATCTTTATCCTTATTGCAACGTTATCATTACGCCAAGAAGCGCTCGTTATGAAAACGAGTTAGAGAAAGCTTACGATCGGTGTTTCCGATAGAAGACAAAGGTCTTGTACTATCGGTAACATAGGCAGAGGCCTAGAGCTATCGTAAGACAAAGAAAGAAAGGGAAAAGATAAGTATCGTTCCCCATCGCCAAGAACTAACTATCTGAAAGGGGATAGTTACATTACAAAGCGTCACCTCGTGCGACGCCAAATGATACAAGACGGGATCCTTCAATCCAGATGGGGAAGGAGATATTGACATCGACGATCAAAATCTTAATCTAGGAGGATTCAGCGACGTCATAGATCACGTCTCAGCAGAACCCTCAAGAGCAGCAAGCCCAGTAACCCTAGAGAAAGGATCACCAGTCGATAGCTCTCCTGCTGGAACGCCACGAGGCGAGAGAATGTCAGAATCCGCAGTACCTGGGCCACCGGCCCCATCCGCTCCGGCACCAGGAACCAGTATACTTGGAATGACTGAAAATCTGTTTCAGGCATTTCTTGCAGCCAGGGGAAATACAGGGCAAGGAAATGTCCAACGACTAAAAGCAAAGGAGTCTGACACATACAAAGGAGCCGAAGATAAGCTATGAATATTCTTAGCGCCATGCGCGGGATATTTTGCAGTTAAGGGATACGGAGATCACCTTGATGAAATTAAGATTCCATATGTGGAATCTCTACTCAGAGGACTCGCGGGACAATGGATCGTGCCCTTCCAAGATGGAAGGAAACAGAGGGAATGGGTCACGTACGAAGAGTTCAAGACGACACTCTTTGCACAATTTGGAGACCCCAACGCCAAAGAAACAGTAAGACGAAAGGGAGAAAAACTCCAGCAAGGAAAACAAGCGTTCTCAGCATACTGGAATGAATGTCGACTGTTGGAATACCAGGCTGAGTTTGATGACGCGACTCTCTACATCATCCTCCTGAGAAACTGCAGTGAGAGACTCCGAGAGGTATGGGGAATCTCTGACATGCGCTATACGACAGCCGAATGATTTGCAAGATGGGCAATCGACAAAGAAAGCAAATTAAACATGGTTAGGAGCAACTTGGAAAATACTATAGCCCATAGGGTAGTCCAATCATCCAGGAATGTGGACGGGACTTTCAAACCGCAAGCACCTCGAGGAGAAAGTCGAGCATTACCACCAGGCGAACCAATGGAATTGGACAAATCAAGACCAGGGCCTGCTCTGAATCTCTCTAAAGAAGAATACGCCAGAAAGATGAATGGAAAACTATGCCTAAGGTGTGGAAAAGCAGGGCATCGGATACGAGAATGCACAAGCCAACTGGACAACGGATACCAGGGAAACAGCGCTACTGGAAATAATCGTTTCCAAAACCAGAAAAGAAGCAACATCCGCGAAATGATAGCAGAGGATTCACCGCCGGAAAACGAAGAGGGTCCCCAGTAAACGGTGGTCTGGGAGACCCAAGATGTGGACCTGGAAAACCCATCAAATTAGCGAACTACTATACGGTACTACACACACAACGAGGAGAAGGAGATGGAGATCATGTGATGATCAAACCGAAGATATACAACAGAGAAAGAGAAGAAACAACAATATATGCAATGCTCGACTCGGGGGCCACGGAAGACTTCATTGACAGAGAAATATGCGACAAATACGGCCTCCACACCAGACAAGCGAAGCAAGCAAGACAAGTCTACCTAGCGGATGGAAAGCCAAGCGCTATGGGTCCTATAACCTATACGGCGACAGTACCTATGGACATTGACAGCCATAGGGAAACGGCAACCTTTCAAGTGGCAGATCTAAAAAACCATGATATAGTCCTAGGGATGCCATGGTTATGAAAGCATAATCCAACGATCGATTGGAACGAGAGCAAGATGACGTTTACAGGTGAACTATGTACGACACAATGTCTCAACAGTTCACCTGTAGTCTACTCCACACCAATACGAGAAGCGGAAGAAGAAACTTTGCATGCAAAGTTTGCCGAGATGCGGCAAGACAAGAGGGTCCGGAGACCAAGCCTGGACCAAGAGACAAAAGTGCCTACCAAGGGTTCCAGAGGGGAAGTAGGACACGACCTATATGCCCGCGAAGGAATCAAGATACCGGCCAACGGGTTAGTAATGATAGCAACGGGAATAGCCATTGGACTCCCAGAAGGCACCTATGGATGAATAGCACCCCGCAGTGGTCTAGCAGTCAAACACCGACTCATGACCATGGCAGGAGTGATCGACATCGACTATACCGGTGAAATCAAAGTGGTCCTGGCCAACCTAGCGCACGAGGACTACCAAGTCCAGAAAGGCGATCGAATCGCACAGTTGATAATTGAAAAAATCAACAAAGAGGATCTGCATGAAGTAGATCAACTTGAAGAAACCACGAGAGGAAACACGGGATTTGGAAGTACGGACCAAAACTAGCTCGATACAGCAAACAGAATTGAGATCAAAGAGATCACAGCACAAGTCTTTGGACGATATTATCAAAGAGGAGATACCACAGGAATTCTCAAATGGACATATGAAGACGAGAAAGCAGTTCTAGCAAAAATCAACATCAGCACAGAACTAGCAATCCAGGACAAGAAATACCAAAGCAAAAAGGGATGGAAAGAATTGGTTCCAAAAGAATATCACCAATTCACAAATCTATTCCAAGAAGAGGAAGCTACGGAGCTACGACCTCGAAGACCAGGAATGGACCACGAAATTCAGCTGGACGAAGACGAAAAAACGGGAAAAATAAAAGAAATTCCCTATAAGAAGTTATACCCCATAGGGGCAGCAGAGCTCGAAGAACTTAGGAAGTATATCAAGCAAAACCTAAAGAGAGGATGGATCTGAGACTCTTTCGCGTCAGGAGGATCTCCAATACTATTCGTCAAAAAGAAAGATGGAAAAATGAGACTCTGCGTGGACTACAGGGCCCTCAATTTGGTTACCAAGAAAGACTGATATCCACCACCCTTGATTGGGGAAGCACTAGACAGACTATGATCAGCAAAATATTTCACCAAACTTGACACCAAAGACGCATACCACAATATACGCATCAAGGCAGCAGACGAATGGAAGACTACATTCGCCTGCAGATATGGAATGTTTGAATACTTGGTTATGCCTTTCGGGCTAACCAACGCACCGGCTTCTTTCCAGAGATGAATCAACAAGGTACTTAATAAGTCCCTCGACATATGTTGCATCGTATACTGAAGACAATATACCCATATAAGTCGGAAAACATACAACAACACCAAAAAGATATCAGCAACATCATGGCGACAATACAAGGATCAGGAATGAAGATCAAACCAACAAAATGCGAATTCCATGAGGAAGAAACAGAATACCTTGGATTTATCATCAATCGAAGTGGGGTCAAGGTTGACCCAGTTAAAACAGCAGCCATTTGGGATTGGGCGAAAACCAAACAACAAAACAGATGTTCAGTGCTTTATGGGATTCTGCAACTTTTATCGAAGGTTCATAGAGGGATTTAGCAGGCTTGCAAAACCACTCTATAACCTTACGAAGAAAGACAAGAAATGGGAATGGGGAGAAAACGAACAAAAAGCATATGATGCCATATGAACGCATCTCACATCAGCACCCATACTGGTTCATTTCGACCCAAACTGAAAGACAATGATCAAAACGGATGCCTCAAAATATGTATGCTCAGGCATACTATCGCAACAATGCGATGACGGAAAATGGAGGCCAGTGTCTTACCGATCCAAGACAATGACCCCTGCAGAGTGCAACTACCATGTTGCAAACAAAGAACTATTAGCGATAGTTCAAGCATTAAAAGAATGGAGGAGATACATTTCAAACAATGACCATCTAGTCCGAGTTCTAACCGACCACAAGAATGTGGTCCAGTTCATGACCACGAAAGAATTGAACGACCGCCAGATAAGATGGATGGAGCACCTTAGCAAATACAACTTCAAAATGGAATACTGACCAGGAAAAGAGAGCGGAAAGCCAGATGCTCTCACAATGATTGTAAGCAACAAACCACAAACGAAAGAAGACGAAAGGATCAAACAAAAAACACGGACCCTATTACCAAAAACGTACTTCGAGGCCATGGAGGTTATCCAATTCACGTCAAAGGAGGAAAGAGGAATTGAGAACGCAAACGAGAAAGACAAAACAATCCAGGCAATAAGAGAAGTATTGGAAGAAGGAAAAAAGGAGATGAAAGGAATTGCACTGGGGTTATGCCAATGGAAGGACGGAAATATGCGGTACGATGGAAAACAATGGATCACGGAAGAAGAGGAGATAAGGACAGATATCATACGACAACACTATGATATCCGAACGGCAGGACACGGAGGAACAGCTAAAACCACGGAATTCATCACGAGATCATTCAATTGGCCAGGACTGCGCGAAGATGTCAAACGATATGTCAAAAACTGCGACATATGCAAGAGAACGAAAATGGCTAAACACGCACCATATGCATTACTAAAATCAAACGAAGTCCCCGAACAACCATGGGAAACAATTACTATAGATTTCATCACGGACCTACCAACATCGGAAAATTGGGATAGCATCTTGGTCGTTGTGAATCGCCTGACCAAAATGAGTTATTTCATTCCGGTTACAAAAGACATCAACACGAGGGATTTTATACAAACATTCTTCCGAGAGGTCTTTCGATATCACAGCCTCCCAGAGAATATCATTACCGATCGAGGAACACTATTCACATCGGGACTATAGAAGAAAGTAACCGGAGAAATGGGAATACACAACAGAATGAACACAGCGTTCCACCCACAAACAGATGGACAAACGGAACGGGTAAATGCAATACTCGAACAATATTTAAGGGCCTCTGTCAACTATCAGCAAGGCGATTGGTACAAGCTGTTATCAATGGCGAAATTCGCATACAACAATGGAAAGCAAGAAACAATTGGCACGACACCCTTCTTCACGAATTACGGACAACATCTACAAAGTTTGACCACATATCATACGATTAATGATGTGATACCGGAGAAAGCCGATATGGGAAAACTACATGAAACCTTACAATACGAGATGAGTCAAGCACAACAATGGCAAAAAGAACAATACGATAAGCACCGAAGACCGGATCCAAACATACAACCAGGAGACATGTTATGGCTAATACCACGCAATATCCATACGACACGACCATCAAAGAAACTGGACTACAAGAAAATTGGACGCTTCAGGATATTGGAAAAAGTGGGCAGCCGAGCTTATAAACTCGACCTTCCCCCCTCATTGCAAATACACAATATATTCCACATCTCACTCCTCGAATTACACAACGACAATAAGTTTCCTTCACAAATACTTATTCCACCCCTTCCGCACAAACTCGACAGAGAACCAGAATGCGAGCACGACGAAATAGTCGATTCCTGCTTCTTCCATGGTCACCTCCAATACCGAGCCAAGTGCACCGGATACTCTCCTGAACACGATAAAACTTGGTACTTCGCACACAACTTTGAAAACGTACAAGATGCCATCTCAACCTTCCACAAGCGATACCCAAGCAAGCCCGGCCCAGGTGACGATCACGTACAATCAAGACAAAAGAGAGGAAAAGACTCCCGCGCCATTGCAGCAACACGAGGGCTGGGGCGATAGCCCCCGCCAAACCACACCCACCAGCCCCGAATACTCATTCACGGGGCCAACCGACGAAGAACTCAAGGAAAGGGAAAGACAAGCACAGCATAATGCCATGTCATGGACGGTATGCTACGATGATGGTTGCCAAAAACACTTTGGCAACGAAGAAGGCTTGGGATGGTTCCCGAGGGAATGTCGGAAGCGTGGTCCACGTCCGGACCACATTCTAAAGCATTGGCAACAATGCTTCAGAAATGGGTGCAGGATGCACAGGGCACAAAAAATATCTGCGGGATTTTACCCGCAGAAGGATGGAAGCTGAAAAGAGTGGGAGGGAGAAGATGCCAGAAAAGCATGGGTCACGAGGACGCGGTCCAAGGAGGGAGGGGCCCACAATTCCTCGGGAGACAAGGAACCGGATGTCAGGAGCCTACACAGGCAGATCCGAGGACTCCGAGAACAACTGGGCCAAGCAGGGGCCACAATTTCGGCAAACGACAAAACGATCGCGGAGCTTAGCCAGCTGAACGACAACCAGCGGCAAACGATTGAGATGGCGAATCTGACTCTGGAATTGGTAAGGGTCAGATGGAGGACGGCAGACGAAAAGTTCCACAAGCTGAGAAGGACCATGCACCCGGCAGGACGGGAACTATTGAAACTGGGAGAAAAAGCCTGATGGGACTCAGGCTTAGGAGGAGGGGAGCTGATGTCACGAACGTGGCTTAGCGAGGAAAGGGCTTTCACGTGACACATGGTTATGAGTCACAGGTATGTTATTCTTTCACACATATGACCTATTCGGGTTATATGATTTGTTATGTGTGGGATTTGTGATGCTTTCGCACGTGGCTCAAGTATGAGTCATGGAACATGCACCTGACGAGTATGCCTTACGCGCGTGCCTTACGGGTAAGCCTTGCATATATGATTTATGTTTCGCACATGACCTCATTATGATGTCATGGGTTTCGTGTATATGACTCAGTCGAGTCATATGACTTGTTTATTGCGTTATGATTAGTTTATGAGTTTTGCACATGACCTCGCTATGAGGTCATGGGTTTTGAGCATGTGATCACTTTGGTCATATGACTAGTTTGTTATGATTTAGTTTCGCACATGTGACCAGTTTAGGTCACATGACTAAAGGCGGGAAGAACACTATATAAGGAGGCTGATACGGCAGAAGATGATAGGTTCTTCATGCTTTGTTCTAAGTACTTTTCCTACATATTACTTTAACGAATATAAAACACCTTTACGATCTTTATCCTTATTGCAACGTTATCATTACGCCAAGAAGCACTCGGTACGAAGACGAGTTAGAGAAAGCTTACGATAGGTGTTTCCGGTAGAAGACAAAGGTCTTGTACTATCGGTAATATAGGCAGAGGCCTAGAGCTATCGTAAGACCAAGAAAGAAAGGGAAAAGATAAGTATCGTTCCCCGTCGCCAAGAACTAACTATCTGAAAGGGGATCGTTACATCACAGCACAACCCTTTGGAAGGTACTATCGAAGAGGAGATGCAACAGGAATTCCCAAATGGACATACGAAGACAAAAAGAAGTTTTAGCGAAAATCAACATCAGCACGGAGCTAGCAATCCAGGATAAGAAATACCAAAGCAAAAAGGGATGGAAAGAATTGGTTCCAAAGGAATATCATCAATTCACGAACCTATTCCAAGAAGAGGAAGCTACGGAGCTACTACCTCGAAGACCAAAAATCAATCACGGAATTCAGCTGGACAAATATGAAAAAAACAGGAAAAACAAAAGAAATTCCCTACAAGAAGTTATACCTACTAGGAGAAGCAGAGCTCGAAGATCTTAGGAAGTACATCGAGCAAAACTTAAAGCGAGGATGGATCAGGGACTCTTTAGCGTCAGGAGGATCCCCAATACTATTTTTTAAAAAGAAAGACCGAAAAATGAGACTCTGCGTGGACTACAGAGCTCTCAATTCAGTTACCAAAAAAGACCGATATCCACTACCCTTGATTGGAGAAGTACTGGATAGACTGCGGTCAGCAAAATACTTTACCAAACTCGATATCAAGGATGCATACCACAATATACGCATCAAGGCAGGAGATGAATAGAAGACTACATTCGCCTCAAGATACGGAATGTTTGAATACTTGGTCATGCCCTTCTGGCTAACCAATGTACCGGCTTCATTCCAGAGATGGATCAACAAGGTATTCAATAAGTACCTCGACATATGTTGCATTGTATACTTGGATGATGTACTCATATACTCGGAAAACATACAACAACACCAAAAGGATATCAGTAATATCATGGCCGCAATACAAGGATCAGGAATGAAGATCAAACCAACAAAGTGCGAATTCCATAAGGAAGAAACAGAATACCTCAGATTTATCATCAATCGAAGTGGGATCAAGGTCGAATCTGTCAAAACAGCAGCCATATGGGATTGGGTCAAACCAAACAACAAAACAGATGTTCAATGCTTTATGGGATGCTGCAACTTTTATCGAAGGTTTATAGAGGGATTTAGCAGGCTTGTAAAACCACTCTATAACCTAACAATGAAAGACAAGAAATTGGAATGGGGAGAGACAGAACAAAAAGCATACGATGCAATACGAACGTATCTAATATCAGTACCCATACTGGTTCATTTCAACCCAAACCAAAGGACAATGATCGAAACGGACACCTCCAAACATGTGTGCTCAGGCATACTATCGCAACAATCCAACAATGGAAAATGGAGGCCAGTGTCTTACCAATCCAAGACAATGACCCCGGTAGAGTGCAACTACGATATTGTAAACAAAGAACTATTAGTGATAGTTCAAGCATGAAAGGAATGGAGAAGATACGTTTTGAACAACAACCATCCAGTCCGAGTTCTAACCTACTACAAGTACTTGGTCCCATTCATGACTACGAAAGAACTGAACGACTGCCAGATAAGATCGATGGAACACCTCAGCAAATACAACTTCAAAATCGAAGACCGACCAGGTAAAGAGAGTGGAAAGCCAGATGCTCTCACAAGCATTGCAAGCGACAAACCACAAACGAAAGAAGACCAAAAAATCAAACAAAAAGCACGAACACTATTATCAAAAACCTACTTCGAGGCAATGGAGGTTATCCAATTCTTATCAACGGAGGAAAGGGAAATTGAGAACGCAAACGAGAAAGACAAAACAATTCAGGCAATAAGAAAAGCATTGAAAGAAGGAAAAAGGGAGACAAAAGGAATTGCTCTGGATTTATGCCAATGGAAGGATGGAAGTATGTGGTACGATGGAAAACAATGAATCCCGGAAGAGGAGGAGATAAGGACAGACATCATACGATAACATCACGATATCCGAATGGCAGGACACGGGGGAACAGCTAAAACCACGGAATTCATCACGAGGTCATTCTATTGGCCAGGACTGTACAAAGATGTCAAACAATATGTCAAAAACTGTGACATATGCCAAAGAACGAAAACGGCTAAACACGCACCATATGGCTTACTGAAATCAAACGAAGTTCCCGAACAACCATGGGAAACCATTACCATGGACTTCATCATGGACCTACCGGCATCAGAAAATTGCGATAGCATCCTGGTCATGGTGAATCATCTGACCAAAATGAGTCAATTCATTCCGGTCAGAAAAGATATCAACATGAGGGATTTTATACAGACATTCTTACAAGAGGTCTTCTGACTTCACGGCCTCCCAAAAAATATCATTACAGATCGAGGAACACTATTTACACGGGGACTATGGAATAAAGTAACTGGAGAAATGAGGATATAAAACAGGATGAGCACAGTATTCCACCCACAGACGGATGGACAAACGGAACGGGTAAATGCGATACTAGAACAATACTTAAGGGCCTATATCAATTATCAACAAGATGATTGGTACAAGCTGTTATCTATGGCCAAATTCGCATACAACAATGGAAAACAAGAAACAAGCACCATAAGACCATTCTTCGTGAATTATAGACAACATCCACAAAGTCAGACTACATATCATACGATTAATGATGTGATACCGGACAAAACCGATATGGGAAAACTACATGAAACATTACACTACGAAATGAGTCAAGCACAACAACGACAAAAGGAACAATACGATAAGTACCGAAGACCTGATCTGAACATACAACTGGGAGATATGGGATGGCTAATACCACGTAATATCCATATGACACAACTATCAAAGAAATTGGACTACAAGACAATCAGACCATTCAGGATATTGGAAAGAGTAGGCAGCCGAGCTTATAAACTCGACCTTCCCTCCTCAATGCGAATACACAAGACATTCCACATCTCACTCCTTGAATTACACAACAACAACAGGTTTCCCTCACAAACACATATTCTTCCCCCTCGGATCGAACTCTACAGAGAACCAGAATACGAGCTCGATGAAGTAGTGGATTCCCACTTGTTCCATGGTCACCTCCAATACCGGGCCAAGTGGACAGGATATTCACCTGAACACGATAAAACTTAGTATTTCGCATACAACTTTGAACACGCGCAAGATGCCATCTCAACCTTCTACCAGCGATACCCAAGCAAGCCCAGCCCTGGTGACGATCATGTTCAACCAAGATAAAGGCGAGGGAAATGCTCTTGCGCCGTTGCAACAACATGAGGGCTGGGGTAATAGCCCATGCCAAACCACACCCACCAGCTCCAAATTCTCATTCATGGAGCTGACCGACGAAGAACTCAAGGAAAGGGAACAACAAGCACAGCAAGACGCCATGTCGCGGACGGTATGCTACAATGACAGTTGCCACACACATTTTGGTGACAAAGAAGGCTCGGGATGGTTCCCGAGAGAATGTCAAAAATGTGGCCCACACCTGGACCACGTCTTGAAGTATTGGCAACACAGCTTCAGAAATGGGCGCAGGATGCACACGGCACAGAAAATATCTGTGGGATTCGACCGGCATAGGGATGGAAGCAGGAAAGAGCTAGAAGGAGAAAATGCCAGAAAGACATGGGTCACGAGGACACGGTCCAGGGAGGGAGGGGCCCAAAACTCCTCAGCGGACACGGAACAGGACGTCAGGAGCCTACACAGGCAGATCCAGGGACTCGGAGAACAACTTGGCCAAGCCGAGACCACAATTTCGGCAAATGACAAAACGATCGCGGAGCTAAGACAGCTGAATGATAATCAGCGGCACAGAATCGAGATGGCGAATCTGACTCTAGAATCGGCAAGGGTCAGATGGAGGACGGCAGACGAAAAGTTCCACAAGCTGAGAAGGACCACGCGCTCAGCAGGACAGGAACTACTGCAACTGGGAGAAAAGGCCTCAGGAGACTCAGGCTTAGGAGGAGGGGAGCTAATGTCACAAACATGGTTTGGTATAAAAGAGGTTTTCACGTGACATATAGTTATGAGTCACAGGTATGTTAGTGTTTTACACATATGACTCATTCAGGTCATATGATTTGTTATGTGTGGGATTTGTGATGCTTTCGCACATGGCTCAAATATGAGTCATGGGACGTGCGCCTGGCGAGTATGCCATGCGAGGGTGCCTTGCGGGTAAGCCTTGCGCATATGATTTATGTTTTACACATGACCTCATTATGAGGTCATGGGTTTCGCACACATGACTCAGTCGAGTCGTATGACTTGTTTATTGCGTTATGATTGGTTTATGAGTTTTTGTACATGACCTCGCTATGAGGTCATGGGTTTTGAGCATGTGATCACTTTGGTCACATGACTAGTTTGTTATGATTTGGTTTCGCACATGTGAACACTTTAGGTCACATGACTACGGGTGGGAAGAATACTATATCAGGAGGCCGATGCGGCCGAGGAAGATAGGTTCTTCATGCTTTGTTCTAAGTACTTTTCCTCATCCTTGCCATCGCTTCGCCCCGAGCATTTCTTTCGCCATCATGATGGCCCTTGATGCCTTTGATTCTGGGGGAGATATCTGAGTTTGCTCAGTAGTTCCTGGGATCTTTGGTGTTGAGGTTTGTTAGGTGTTGCGTGGCAGATAACTTGTTTGCATCTCGTTTCGTTGAGTTGGTTATCTCAAGATACTAACACTTCGAGCACTTCATCACGGTCGCATACCCGCCCCTTTCCGTAAAATGTTTACGGCTTCCTGTCTATCGTCTACTCGCAGGTTTCGCATTCGATTGGGGTGATTGAACATTCTGTTTGGGGAGATCACCCATATCGTTCTTTGGGCCAGCTCATGTCTTTTGTTGGGTTTTAACGGAGTCCTTAGTTCTCGCAATACAAAACTCTTTTGGGTTATACTGATGACCTTCCCAAGTATCAACTCGTCGTACCGGCCGCATCATTCCTCAGGTGGCAGGGCAGTACCCGCCCAGCCCCTCTTTGTTACATTTCATTTCCATGGTCGGAATCCTACCATGTTGTTTATCGCCATTCCCTTGGAGTTTTTGTCCTTGTGGCATTTATAGTGATTCAGTTAGGCATCTCCTCCTTGCATTTGTGGGGATGGCTTTGACCATGAAAACTCTTACCCCCTGATGTGGTTATTGTTGCTGCCTGGGGTGGTGTAGGACGATTGGCTGCTAGACACTCGCGGTGTCTGTACGTCTGGGTGGTTCGGTTGTGGTCTGTGGTTGGCGGCTTCACCCATTGCATGTGCAGCCTACCTTCAGTTTGTCTGCTTCTGTTCATTCGTGTTAAGAATACCGAGATCCGATACCTAGGAACCACACTAGGTAGGGTAACCTCTCCCGAAATCGAAATCTCAGGTCTCCAACACCCCCCTCCAGCCCCCTTACGGGGCCCGAGCGTCATCATACATATCGATGTAAGTTGCGTCCTGTGAGTATTATACCACAGAATCAAAGGTGTTAAAATAACACCGTATACGTTGCCACCGTCTGTCCGACCGGATCCAGTTCGCAGGATATATAAGAGGGGAGTTTCGGCTAGGTCTGGGAAGTATAACGGAGTGAATTCGTCAACTACCCAGAAGGTTACTAGGCTTCAAGAACGAGATATCATCGGCATAGGCCGTAAGTAACGGGACATTTTCGCGCAAAAAGAGGATGATGAATAGTAAAGGATCTTAATGAAAGACCAATACATTCACATCTACCCTATGATAACCAGAAGAGTCTGGAACTCCTGAGAATACTACCATCGAACCCAATGAAGTTCGAGGAGTGTTACAACTAGGTTCCGGTACATACTGCAACCGAAGGGGTGACTCCCAAACCGGTAACAGTAACCAGAATCCTATTACCCACGGCAACCAAGGGTTACCGACCGAGGGATTATCTACCAATCCTATGGAAAGGCTTCCTGCAGGCAAGTAGGAAGTCCTCTGGAAAAGACCTATCGGTTGGGTATGGAGTTATGAAGAGTTGAAGTTAGATGACCTAGAAAGTCAGTAATAACAACTATCTTCGCAGATGCAACCCGCAGACGAAACTGATCATTTCGTCGACAAGGGAGACGATTGGAGCCAACACAGTTCGACTTGAGAATTGGGCCATTTGTCTAAAAAGACTCTCACCATCGGATAATTACTATTGGAAACAACATGACTTCCAAATAGTCATATTATAATTATCAAAGAGGGTGTGATGATTTTCAGGGTCTCTAGGTGTTCGCACCTTGGAAGAAAACCCGACGTCGCGAGTTATATTGGAAAAAGGTACATGGTTGTATGTTAGTTAGATGTAGTCCGCGAACACTCAGACGCGGAATATAAATATCAAAGTGCCTCCCAAGCTTTAGACATCATCAAGCAACGGAGAAGAGACCTTAACAATATAATATTGTTCCTACGATTTTACTTTACTTTACCCTACTTTACTTCGCTCTTAGTAGTTATAAATGAAACGAGTGAAGTCCGAGCCTTCCTAGACAATCTCCGTCTATAAAAACGAATCTCGATCGGCCTAGACAACTCTGAAGTCTATCAGGTTGTCTCCGCCTAACAATTCACCCTCCCCCTTCTTGTCGCGTCAGTTGGGGATGCCACTTGTCCATCGTTCAGTTCTTGCCTGTTGCCGGACATGTGGGGCTGGCTTCCACTAGCTCTGCTTACCCTTTCCCAGCTCGGTTAGACTTCGGCTAGACTGGGTTGGATGGTGTGGCAGGTGCTGATGCCCTCGGATGTTAGTGCCGCCTCCTTTGTGGCTCCCGGCTGTGGCTGGTGGTCCCCCCTCGGCTATATGGTGTTGAGGGTTGGGGCTCTGTTCAAGTGGCCAAGACTAATGGCTGCCTGGTGGGGCTGGGTATACGCTGTCCTGTGGCTATCAGATGGTTGATCTGTCTGAGGGGCTGGAGGGGCTGGATGGGCTCTGTGGCGTCTGGTGTGTGGGGCTTGGGGGGGGCTGATTGGGGGGGGGAGAGGCCCCTGCGAGCACCGGTCAGGCCTGCATCAGGTTGGGCAAGGTCTAATTAAGTGTTTCCAGTCTGGCTTGGGCTGTTGGGCGAAGCTGCTGAGTACTGTAAGGCTCCCTGATAGACCAGTTGGCTGATGGGCACCTGTGCGGATAGTGGGTCGCGACCACCTGGTTGGACTTGTTTGAGTTCTGCGTGCTGGATTTTGTGGAGTTTGTTTGGTTTCTTTGGTTTGGCAATGGGCATGGCTGGCAGGGGCAAGGTACCACGAGTAGGAGGTAGGCCCCACTGACCATTTCGGTCTGTCTGTCACCACCTCTATGTATTTTCTTTTGGTTTTTTGATTTGGGTTTTTTGGGGGACAGGCAGCAGGTACAGGTCCTCCTCACCATTATGCTCTTCGGAGGCACTTGGCAAAGTGGGTTCATAGGGTCGACAGCCGGGCATGCAGATGTGCGAGGTAAACATATTGGTCACCTCCTCTCTGCCATTGTGTCACCTGTAGTTTATGTTTTGGTGTTTGTTGATTTTCTACTGTGGTGGAGGTTTTGCGGGACGGTATTCAGACCGGGCGGTAGTGATTTTTATTTTTCGACGAGGAACCTGGTTGGGTTGGTCTTTTGCTCGGCTTCGGCTATGCTTAGTGCTGGCTGGCTTCATACCAGCGGGGCTACGGACTTGAACCGGAGTAGGCGCTGGGTTGTTTGATGGTCTTGTAATTAGTTCTCGTGCGGGCATGACTCAGAGATGTCAGGTGCGGGGCCGTAGACTTACTTAGCTTAGGATTAGTGGTATACTGGTTAGCAGTATTCCTGTGCCGGCGGGGGCTCGTCGTATGCCAGTGTTGGCGGTATGTGTTTAAATAGAATTAGATTGACTTCTAAGTACTTTTCCTACTTATTACTTTAACGAATATAAAATACCTTTACGATCTTTATCTTTATTGCAACGTTATCGTTACACCAAGGAAAGCACTTTACGAAGAAGAGTTAGAGAAAGCTTACGATAGGCCTTCCTGATAGAAGGCAAGGGTCTTGTACTATCCGTAACGTAGGCGGAGGCCTACAGCTATCGTAAGATGAAGGAAGAGGAAGATAGAAATGAGGAGTATCATTCCCTGTCGCCAAGAACTAACTATCCAAGGAGGGATCGTTCTATGATGTTACTTATCACTGTTCCTGTGAAGTCTTTATTCTGGTACCATTTACAGTGGTTTTGTCAGGTGTTATCTCCTTGTCTTAGTGGGGATAGTTTTAACCCTGAAAAATCTTTACCTGTTGGGTAATTTCTGCAGTTCTCTGGGGTGGTGTAGGATGAATGGCTGTCAGATATTCGCATTGTCTAGAGGCTGTGGTCGTTCAGTTATAGATCATGGTTGGTGCCCTTACCCATTGCAGGTGGGGTCTATATTTCTTTTGTCTGCTTCTCTGCATTCGCCTCTCCCTTTCCTATAGTGTCAGTTAGTGGTGCCTCTTACCCATCATTTAGTCTGTACCTTCTGCTGAACCTGTGGAGCTGTCTTCAGCTAGCTCTGCCTAACCTTTTCCTAGATTGACTGGATTTCTGATTGCCTGTATTGGATGGCGTGGCTGTTTCCAGTGCCCATGGGTATTGGTACTGCCTCTATTGTGGCTCCTGGCTTTGACTGGTGGGCCCTCCTTAGTTACATGGTATCGGGGAATAGGGCTCTGTTGGTATGACCAAGACCAGTGGCTTCTTGATATGGGCTAAGTATATGCTGTCCTCTGGTTGTCAGACAGTTGAGCTATCTGAGAGCCTGAGGAGGCTGGATGTCCTCTGCAGTGTTTAGTATGCAGAGCTTGAGAGAGGTTAATTAAGGGGGGATCAGCACCTGCAATCAGTAGTCGGGCTTGCGTCAAGTTAGATGAGGTCTAATTAAGTGTTTCCAGCATGGCCTGGACTGCTAAGGTTAAGCTGCTGAGTTCTGCCAAGCTTCCTGGTAGGCCTGCCCACTGATGGCCACCTGAGCGGATAATAGGTTGCAACCGCCTGACTGGACTTGTTTCTGCCTTATGTACTGGGTTTTGTAGGTTTTGTTTGGTTTCTTTAATTTAGCTACATGCATAGCAGGAGGAGGCAAGGCACTGCAGGTAAGAGATAGGCTCTACTGACTATTTTAGTCGGTCACTATCTCTATGTTTATTTCTTTGTTTATGTTATTTTGTATAGGCAACAGGTAGTGGGTACAGGTCCTCCTCACTGATATGCTCTTCAGAGGCAATTGGCAAAGTGAGTTGATAAGGTCGACAGCCTAGCATTTAAGTAGGAGAGGCGGACATGTTGATCGTCTCCTACTTGCTATTGTGTTACTTGTAGGTTTAGGTTGCTTATTTATAGGTTTTCTACTGTAAAGGGAGATTTGTGGGACAGTGTTTAAATAGATTGGTAGTATTTTTATGTTTCTTGGACAAGGAACCTGGTTGGGTGGATCTTTTATTTGGCTTTGGCTACACATACTAGTACTAGTTGGCTTCATAGCTGATGAGCTATGGACTTGGGTGGGGAAGGGTGCTGGGTTGTTTGATGATCTTGTAATTAGTTCTCGTACAGGCAAGAATTAGGAATAGTAGGTGCGAGGCTGTAGACTTAGTTAGCTTGCGATTAGTAGTATACCAGTTAGCAGTATCCCTATACCAGGAAGGGCTCGTCTTATGTCAGTATTAGCGGTACAAGTTCAAATAAAAATTAGCTTGACTTCTAAGCACTTTTCTGATCCTTGCCTTCACTCTCCCTCAGTATTCAGCTTCTGCACCCATGAAGATTCTTTTTGCTAGTCATTTGTCTAGGTTTGTCCAGTATCCTAGTGATTGTGGATTGTCATGTAGTTAATGGCTAGTCTACTTGTTTGCATCTTGTTTTATTATTTGCAGGCTCTTACTTCTACAATAGCTAGTACTTCGACTCTTTCATCATGGTCACTTATGAACCCTTTTCAGTAAAAATGTCTTCAGCTTCCTGTCCATTGTCTACTCACAGGTTTCATGTTTAATTAGGACAATTGAATATAGTCTTTCAGAGATCACCTGTATCATTCTTTGGGCCAGCTCATATTTCTTGTTAAATCTTAATGGAATCCTTAGTTCTCAAAATACAAAATGTCCATAGGTTCAATTGATGACCGTCCTGTGTCTCAACTTGTCATACAGGCAACATTATTCCTAAGGTGTCAAGGTGGTACCCACCCAGCCCCTTCTTGTCACATTATAACTCCATGGTCGCAATCCGATGATGTTATTTATTACTGTTCTCTTAGAGTTGTGCCTATATGGCTTTGCAGTGGCTCGGTCAGGTATCTCCTCCTCAGTGGAGAAGGCTTTGACCTTGAAAGTTCTTAACCCCTTGTACGGCTTTTAAGGTTTTCTGGAGTGGTGTGGGATGATTGGCTGTCAGACACTCACGTTGTCTGTACGTTGTTGTGATTCAGTGTTGAATTGTGGTTGACAGCTTTACCCATTTCAAGTAGGACCTACCTTCTATTTGTCTACTTTTGTTATCATTTCCGGTCTGTTGGTAGCACATCGGTTGGAGGTGCCTCTTGCCTGTTGTTTGGTTTGTACCACTTGCGGACCTTGTAGGAATGGCTTGCGCTAGCTCAGATTAACCCCTTCCTGGCCCAATTGGACTTCGGTTCAGTTGGGTTGAATGATGTAGCTGGTGCTGCTGCTTTCAGGTATTTGTACTACCTCCTTGGTAATTTCCAGCTCTACCTGGTAAGCCCCCCTTAACTGTATGGTATCAAGGGATGAGACTCTGTTGCTGTGACCAAGACAAGTGGCTACCTGATAGAGTTAGGTATAGGCTGTCCTTTGACTGTCAGATGGTTGACCTGTCTGAGGAGCTGAGGGCTCTGGATGTACTCTATGGCATTTCATGTGTGGGGCTTGGAGAGGCTGATTGGGGGGGGGAGAGGTACCTGCAAGCACCAGTTAGGCCTGCATCAGGTTGGATGAGGTCTATGTAACCGGTACAGGTACTCGGTTATTGGTTTTGTTTTATGTTTTGTTTCAAGTATCGTTTGATACTTGGTTTGTTTTAAGTATCGTTTGATACTTGGTTTGTTTTAAGTATCATTTGATACTTGGTTTGTTTTAAGTATCGTTTGATACTTGGTTTTGTTTTATGTTTTGTTTCAAGTATCGCTTTGATACTTGGTTTGTTTTAAGTATCGTTTGATACTTGGTTTGTTTTAAGTATCGTTTGATACTTGGTTTTGTTTTATGTTTTGTTTCAAGTATCGCTTTGATACTTGGTTTGTTTTAAGTATCGTTTGATACTTGGTTTTGTTTTATGTTTTGTTTTAAGTATCGCTTTGATACTTAAGAAGTTTTACCAAAGTGTATCGCTTGATACCTTTGATTAGTTTCGTTCATGCTAGACATGAACAGATTTGTGTATTTAAAGACTGCCTATTTCTACGATAGAAAAGGCAGACCTCGACAGACAGTATTTCAATATACTTGGCTGAACGGTTACTTCTTTGTTCCTCAGTACATCCTCGAAGCCTCCTTCAGTTCTCAGCTCTCGCCTCCTCTCCGGAAGAGCAGGCCACCTGCCAACTATCGTACCTTTACCGATAACGTGATTAGCACCTTGCGAACACGTTATATTTTTTTAACCTCAGCAAGTGGTTAAGAACCTGTCCCCGGATTTAGGCCTAATTAACCTATCGATATCCACCTCAGAACGCTAGCGGAGAGAAGCGGCAGAATCACAGCACATTTGGCTTCATATCAAACCCAAGATAGAGTCTTTGACGACCAGGAGTGGGAAGCAAATCCCACAGCAAGACCTTACAAGGAAGAAACAACCCTGGTGCTCTGCTAAAGAGCCAGGCGATCCTGCAAATACGGAAGATACAGAACCTCCAGGAGAATTCCCTTCTACTCCAGCAAAGAAGCCTTCCTTTGAACCTCCAAACGACCCCAAATCTAGTAGCAAATCAGATATGGCTAGCACAGGAGGAGGGCCTTCTGGAGGAGGGAAATCTCGGGCAAGGCCTGAAGAAGAGGAGGTACCCGCAGCATTTGAACCCCCTAAGTTTAAACTCCACCTCCCGGCGAAGTTCACAGGCGAAAGGAAAGACCTCAAACCTGAAGCCATTGAACGATGGGCAACTGAACTCTCACACTTTTTACACTTACAAGGAAATGATGTGGAAGACCCTACAACCGGACTTATCATTGGATCATTCTGTGAAAGAAAGGCAACCGACGCATACCACCAATGCTATAAGGATTTCGGCGGGAATGTAAGATTAAGAGGATCTACAGTTCTCGATTACCTGAAAGGACGATTCCAATCCTCTATAACCAACAACCTCCTATACAACAAATTCAACCCGCTCCAGCAAGTTAACGGAACGCATGTCAAGCGAATTACTGATGTGGCTACGGACCTAATAATATATAAGGACTGAATGGAGAGAGGAAGTATCTCCAAATACATCCTGAAGTGACGATTCTACGACACCATGCACCCTACTCTCCGGCGAGAAGTAGAACCACTCGAGGAAGATGGCGATGATATTGCAGTAATAATTGCAAGAGCAGAACGAAAGGACGCCATTCTCCATGAGACCAAGGCCTACAAAACACAGACATCCTCTAATAGGAACAGCCAGCCACGACACAAAGCCTCCTGCAACTCTGAAGACGATACCCCATGGGTTTTCAAGAAGAAAACAAAATCCTCCAAAGAATTGAGACAGCGAAAAGGAGAATGTTTTGAATGTGGAAAAACAGGGCACATGGCAAAGAACTGTCCTACAAAGAAAGGAACAGGAAAGGCAATCAAGAAAGAGATGTCGGCCAACAATGTTGAAAGCGATAACGCCCAATCCAGTGAATATGAAGAAATCCATATCGGGTATATCGATGTGGAATGCAACAGTGTTCGACCTCCGGCTACATTCAAAGCACACACCGCTCTGGAAGGTACTATCCTGATCAATGGCAAAAGGGCTCGAGTCCTATTCGACACTGGCGCAATCGGAAGAGATATGATCAGTAATGCCTTTGTCTCTGTCCATGGACTCCCCACTCGAGACCTTAACCAACCCATACCAGTCAATATGGCAGTAAAAGGATCACGATCCACAAGCCATAAAACCTGTAGTGCGACCATTCGACTTGGTTCTGCAGTCCTACCCCCCCAGGAAATGCTGGTTGGAAATTTAGCCAAATACGATACCCTAATAGGCATGCCATTCCTGAACCGCCACAAAGCTATAATCAGGTGTGGGGAATCAACAATCGATTTCCCAGATCAGAAGGTCAGAGGCTCATGCAAGCCAACAAGCGGAGAATACCGAGCCGCAGTCTGTGAAACAACTGCCCTACGACTATTGGATGAGTACTCTGATGTTTTCCCTGATCAAATATCCAAAGAACTACCGCCTATGTGAGAGGTGAATCACCACATCCGCCTCCGAGACCCCTCTAATCTAAAAAACGAACCCACCTACTCTATTCCTGATGCATACAAAAGCCCACTTTGTGATTGGATCAACCAACAACCAAGAAGAGGAGTCATCTACCGGGCAGAAGCCCCAGTTGCCGCTCCTATGTTTGTTCAACCCAAAGCTGATAGCAAAAGAATCTGCCCCTTGGTTGATTTCAAGCAACAGAATGAAAACACGGTTATGGACAGCTCGGCTATCCCAAACCAAACCCAAATCCTAAATGCAGTTGGACGGGCTAGATTCCGAAGTAAGATTGACCTAAGCAACGCCTACTTCCAAACAAGGTTAGATCTAGAAAGCGAACGCTACAACAGTTTCAAAACACCCTTCGGAAGTTTCATTAGCCGAGTTATGCTACAAGGTGATATGAATGCGCCCGCCACCTTTATCCGAATTATGGAAAACCTCCTGAGCGAATACCTCCACCATTTTGTTTGGGTCTACATTGATGATATTCTCATCTTCTTGAACACCGAAATAGAACATGCCTACCATATAGGACTGGTTTGCACCAAACTAAGGGAAGCTAAATTCTACGCTAGCAGAAACAAGTCAATTCTGTTTGCCGATAAACTCGATATCCTAGGACATGTCATAGATGATGAAGGAATACACGCAGCCCCTGGAAAAATAGCCTGTTTAACGGAATGGTCAACACCCCGGAATCAAAAGGAACTCATGTGATTCCTAGGACTAGTCAACTATATTTCCCAGTTCCTCCCACACCACGCCAGTGTGACAGCACCGCTCACAGACCTTACCGGCAATGCAGAATTTGTCTGGACCCACACCCATGACCAAGCCTTTACCAACATCAAGGAATTGATTAAAAATGCCAACGTTATTCAACCTCTGGACTATAGTAAACCAGAACCGATAGGGCTGATTACTGATGCATCGGATGTTGGAGTTGGAGCATGGGTTGGGCAAGGGGCCTCCCATGAAATGGCAAGACCGGCGGCATTACACAGCAGGAAGTTCACTAACTCACAGATGAACTATGGAACAACAGACAAGGAAGCCCTTGCTGTGATTGATGCTCTCGCCGCTTTCAATCACATCCTGATGGGCAATACCTTTACTATTGTTACCGACCACCAACCCCTCACCAATCTTAAAACAGAAAAGATACCCGAAAGGAGAAGAATAAGATAGATAGGTGAAATCAGCAAATACGATGCAAAAATCATCTATACCCCTGGAAGAACGAACTATTTAGCTGATGCTCTCTCCCGCCTATATGAGAATCAAGACATCGCAGACCCCCCTCTCATTCACGACCACACAAGACAAAGCGAGGACAGCCCTGACGACACCTCCTATGAACAAGAACCATCGATGGCTACCGCCAGCTCTGCCGCTCTCTCCAATCCTTTCTCTTACACCATGTACTGTGCTGCCGGAACAGAACGAGGAAAGGACATTGATGAAGAATGGAAAGACAATTGCACGCTCCGCAGCACACCACCTCACAAACTTGAACAAAGCAGACTCTACTGGTCCCACTGTTATCACGATACCTTCCCTTTTCACCAGACTGAGATCAAGTTCGGCAACAGATACCAGCGACCGTACTATATGCCTGCTGACGATTCCAAAGACACCAGTTTCGACACCGCAGAAGGAGCAGAAGAAATGATCAATGAAGATGAATCGACCCAACCTCCTCATACCCTTAATCCTGTTCGAACACGATACTAAGGTCTTGAAGAACTCGAACAAGCAGCAGCCTACGTGGATGCAATATCCTATTTACACCTCCCACAGTCAGCCCTGCCATCCTCTCCTCCCATTATCGATTCATGACTACTATATGGTCGACCATTACGAGTTTATAACAATGAAACCATTGTCTCGGTCATACCCCCTACTATTCCCGAGCATCGGCGTCAACTCTATGAAACCTTTGAGGAAGAGGAAGCCCCTATCGAACCAACAAGAGGATTCCTAATCGAGGATGAACGAGATGTTAGATCAACCACAGAAGAATTAACCTCCTCTTTCCGAAGCCAAATGATAGCAGGATATCGCCATGACCCGATTTACTTCAAAGCCATGGATAGCTCCAGGCATGGAGATCTTGCTCCCTACAACATATCAAACGGAATGGTCTATACCAGCACCCGTTATGGTGAACATTGCCTATACATACCAAAGGGCCACATGTTCAATGGAATGACAATTAGAGAATATGTCATATCAGAGATTCACAACAAAGGACACCACGGTGCGGACCGCAACCTTCAATATGCCTCAGAATATGTTTACTGGCCTGAAATGCGAAAGGACTTCCGCGATTTTGTCAGGCAATGCGAACTCTGTCAGGCAAATAAGGAGCGAACACAACTTCCTGAAGGGAAAGCTCAGAGCCTCCAACTACCATGTGAAATATTCGAATCATATGCCATCGATTTCGCAGGACCGTTCAACAAATCACCTGGATTTGACACCATCTTGGTAGCTGTGGACCGATTTTCTGGATATACCTGGCTCATTCCAATGAAAGTTACCGATTCATCAAAAGACACCTGGAATAACCTCCAACGATACCTGTTTACACCCCATGGGTACCCCTTATCTATTGTCAGTGATGCTGATCCCCGCTTTACTGCCAGATTCTGGAAGCAAACCTTGACCTCCCTCAGAATAAACCATATTATGGCTGCCCCTGGACACCATGAGACTAATGGCCAAGCAGAACGAAAAATCCGCGAAGTTAAGACCGGAATTAGGAACATGATCAATGAACGACAAACCAACTGAGAACCACCCCGTGTTGAGCTCGCTGCATATATCAACGCTGGATTTTCAGATACCTTGGGGATGTCACCATACAAGGCAGTCTTTGGCCGTCAATACCCCCTCCTACCTACAACACTATTTAGAACTCCTCAGTCCCTGCCTCTGATGACCATCTAAACCGCCACCAAGCAATTCGGAACGATGCTTTCCAAGCTGTTAAGGCTGCCCGATTCCGAAGCACCACTACTGCCCAGAAACGACGACGCAAACATGTCCCCATCTTACCAGGAGACATGCTCATGGTACATGGTAACATGTTCATTACCAATGTCGGACGCAGCAAGAAACTGCAACCCCGATGGCGCGGACCCTTCAAAGTCATATCTTTTGACGAACATACAGAGAACTACACTGTCCAGATGGATGGACGCATGTACCGCCGCAACACTGCAGTCTTTCACGCCTCAGCTGTCATGCGATTCCATCCAAATGATGACTCCAGGTTTCCTGGAAGAACACACTCCCGGCCTGTACCTATCATCATCGATAAGAAGGATGAATGGGAAGTTGAAGAAATCAGAGACCACCGCCTTTGGCATGGAAATGATCAGTTTCTAGTCAAATGGAAAGGATATCCGACGAGCGAAAACAGTTGGGAACCACTGGAAGGACTTGAGCACGCTATGGATATGGTGAACAGGTGGTGGAAAGACAACATGCCAAACGAATCCCTCCCCCCAACAATCAATTATATCACCATGTGCTGGACACCTACAATGCCAGAAACTGAGCGATGGCATGCAGAACTCGAAGCTAGAGATGGATTTTGGGCACCACACTTTGAGTCGGAGTTCGAAAGCAGTGATGAGGAAAATCAAGCTATGGAGCAGGCCCTCGACAACTTTATCTAGTCACCAATCACCATCCGAATACTATAACGATGTCAAACTATGTGGAGCTCAATGTGAGGCTGCGACAACAGATTGTTGGACTGTTGTTGAACCACGATGCTATCCAACTTGAAGACTATTTCGAAATCCTCTGGATTGACTACTGTCCTGATTGTGATCATGCTTGGGTTGATGTACAGCACGAATCTGGTATTCGTGACTACTGTGATTTAGATTTCTTCGAGTCTAAGTGTTTCCTTAGGGTTTCCTCCTGCCCCTGGTGTGATACTTATGATGAGGAATTTCTTGCGGAAACTGAAGCCATGAGTTTCTCAGAATCCGCTTTTGATGATTATTAGGTTTTGTTTGTTTAAACAGTTGTTTTGTTTTGGGGAATGTAACCGGTACGGGTACTCGGTTATTGGTTTTGTTTTATGTTTTGTTTCAAGTATCGTTTGATACTTGGTTTATTTTAAGTATCGTTTGATACTTGGTTTGTTTTAAGTATCGTTTGATACTTGGTTTGTTTTAAGTATCGTTTGATACTTGATTTTGTTTTAAGTATCGTTTGATACTTGGTTTTGTTTTATGTTTTGTTTCAAGTATCGCTTTGATACTTGGTTTGTTTTAAGTATCGTTTGATACTTGGTTTTGTTTTATGTTTTGTTTTAAGTATCGCTTTGATACTTAAGAAGTTTTACCAAAGTGTATCGCTTGATACCTTTGATTAGATTCGTTCATGCTAGACATGAACAGATTTGTGTATTTAAAGACCGCCTGTTTCTACGATAGAAAAGGTAGACTTCGACAGACAGTATTTCAATATACTTGGTTGAACGGTTACTTCTTTGTTCCTCAGTACACCCTCGAAGCCTCCTTTAGTTCTCAGCTCTCACCTCCTCTCCGGAAGAGCAGGCCACCTGCCAACTATCGTACCTTTACCGATAACATGATTAGCACCTTGCGAACACGTTACAGTCTAATTAAGTATTTCTGGCCTACTTGGGCTGTTGGGTGATGCTGCTAAGTGCTGCAAAGATCCCTGACAGACTGACAGGTTGGTGGCTACCTGTGCGGATAGTGGGTTCTGACTACCTGGTTGGACTTGTTTGGGTATTGCATGCTGTACTTTATGTACTTTGTTTAATTGTTTTGGATTGGTTACAGGCATGGCAGGAGGAGGCAAGGTACCACAGGTGGAAGATAGGCTCCACTAACTTTTAATGGTTTATCACCATCCTATGTAATTCCTTTTATATGTATTTTATCCAGGGAACAAGTAGTGTATTCAGATCCTCCTTACCAGTAAGCTCTTCCAAGATAACTGGCAAAGTAGATTCATAGGATTGACGGCTGGGTATGTGAGTACGAGAGGTGGACATGGTGGTCACCTCCTCCCAGTCATTTTATCACTTGTGTTGTTAGATTTATTTTGGCTTTCTTTTGTACTAGATGGGTTTGTGGAATAGTATTTACAGTGGATAGCATTGATTTTATCCTTATTAGATGAGGAACCTGGTCAGGTTGGTCTTTTGTTCAGCTTCATCTACACTTAGTGCTGATTGGCTCTATACCAGAGTGGCTACAGGCTTGGACCAAGGAGGGCGCTGGGTTGTTTGATGGTCTTGTAATTAGTTTCTGTGCTGGCATGATTTGGGAATGGTAAGTGTAGGACTAGAGACTTATTTAGCTCTAGGTTAGTGGTATACTAGTTAGCAGTATCCATATGCCAACGGAGGCTCCTTATATGCCAGTATTGGCAGTACGAGTTTAAATAAAATTGTATTGAATTCTATGTACTTTTCCTACTTATTACTTTAACAAATATAAAATACCTTTAAGCTCATTATCATTTCACAATCTTTATTACTATTACAACTAAAAATCTCTACACGAGATAGGTTAGAAAAAGCTTACGATAGGTATTAAAGGTAGAAGACAAAGGTCTTGTACTATCCATAATATAGACATAGGCCTAGTGCTATAGTACAGCAAAGAAGAAGAGAAGAGAAGTATCATTCCCCTATTACCAAGAACTACCTCTCTGAAGGTGAATCATTACATTACAAATCATCACCTAGAGCGACGCCAAACAATATAAGATGACTTTCTTCAACCTACATAGGAAAGGAGATATCAATATCAATGATGAAAACCTCAACCTATGGGAATTTGGCAATGCCCTAAATCATGTTTCAGCAAAGCCCTCAAGGGCAGCAAGTCAAGTAACCTCAGAGAACAGATTACTGCTCAATAGCTCTTCTACAGGAACTCCACAACCAAGAAGGATGTCTGAATTAGCAGTACCTGCACCACTAGCTCTGCCCACTCCGGTACCATGTACCAATCACTTAGGCATTACTGAAACGCAGATTAAGGCATTCTTAATGATGACAGAAAATATGATAACTGGATGAGAGAATATTCAACAACCAAAAGTGAATAAACAAGATACATACGAAAGAGGCAAAGATAAACTACAAATATTTCTAGCACAATGTAAAGAAAATTTCATAGTAAAGAGATATGGAAAATATTACAATGAGATCAAAATTCTCTATGTGGAATCATTATTGAGCGAACTCACTAGGCAATAGATCACTCCTTTTTAAGATAGAAGGAAGTAAAGAGAATTGGTCATCTATGCAGAATTCAAGGCAACCCTCTTCAAACTGTTCAGCAATCCCAATGCCAAAGACACGATAAAACAAAAATTGGAAAAACTCCAACAAGGAAAACAAATATTTTCGGCAAACTGGAATGAATGTTGACTATTGGATTATAAGGCAGAATTCAATGATGCCACTCTTTACATCATCCTATTAAAAAACTGTAGTGAATGGCTATGCATAGTATGGGGAAATTCTGACCTGGTTTTCACAACATTAGAACAATTTGCAAGATGGGCAATTGATAAAGAGAGTCAACTGGCAATGGTTTGAAACAATTTAGAGAATACCATAACATACAGAAATTTGTTGAATTGTCTAGAAACATGGATGGAACATTCTGACTACAACTTAAAGCAAGAGCAGCACGTTATTACTAGGTGTACTAATGGAATTGGACAAAGCAAGAGCAAGCCCCACTCTGAACCTATTCAAGAAAGAATATGCAAGAAGGATAAATAGAAAACTTGGGTTGAGGTACACAAAAGCAGGACATGGGATACAGGAATGGAAGAGCTGGCCCAACAATGGATACCAAGGAATAAAAGCAGCAGGAAACAACCACTACCAATTATAGCAGAAGAGCAACATCAGTGAGATAGTCGCCAAGTACATACTAGCGGAAAAAGAAAAGGGTCTCTAGTCAACAGTGGTCTGGGAGACTCGAGATGAGGACCTGAAAAACCCCTCACATTAGCTAAGTACTACATGGTACTACACAGTAAACAGAAGAAAGAAGAGGGAGATCCTGTGATGGTCAAAGTAAAGAGATACAAGGAAAAGTACAAAGTCGGACCTGCGGGTTGTATTCTGAGATTTCCCTCGCCAGGTCCTCCCACTTCGCTTACCTAGAGTCAAAGCACAGTTT